>NC_063174.1:54457902-54625402 GCF_023159225.1 Perognathus longimembris pacificus | reverse complement strand
TAGGTGTGCCATCCTGCCCTTCCCAGTGGCCTTTAATCCATAATGCCCTGTAGGCTTCCATGTCTGCAGCAGAACTCTTTGGAGGCAGCAGGGAGTTGACTAAAAAGGACACACTGACTTGTCCTTGAGCTAGCCCTATGGGGCCTGAGGTTTACTCCAAAAATTGACCTCCTAAGAGGTTGTCCAATCCCTGCTTCCTCCTGAGTGGCAGCTCCAGGGTTTGGCTTGAGCTTGAGCTTGCACCTGTGGGAGCCAGTGTAGTTGTCTGGCTATCATTGAATGCTAGCTGCTGACTTCCCCTCAGGCTTGAGGTGCTGTGGAGGGGGCCATGGGGTAGATCTTACTTATTACCAGGGTGGGGCCTTGAGGACTCCTTCCCCTTGGCTGTGGAGCCTGCGTGGCTGGGCCTCGTGGGATTGGACCTAGTCTTGCAGTATCTATCAGTGGAACTTTTTGCAGAAAGTTCCTCTTTCTACTATGTAGTTTGGGCTGGGCCTGGACAGAGGCCACGCCCCTCTTATCCCACTGAGCTGGTGCTCCTCCCCATCCAGGATTTGTGGTTCCTAGACAGCTGGGTGGTGGTCAGTTACTGCACATTTGTGATCATCTGAGTGACTTCCTGTGGCTCAGCCCAGTCCCTGATAATCCCACCCCAGTGTCCATCTGCTACCAGACCTATTACAGCCAGCACCGACCTAGGCTTCGGGTTGTTTTGGTGCTGGGCTTCCTCAGTAGTGGCCAGCCTGACCTTAGTTAGAGACCCCCTTCCTTTTGGCTGCGCCTCAGCCTCCCCATGTGTGCAGAAGGAGTTGGGCCAGATCACAAACTGGTGACTCAAATGGACTCACTTGCAGCTTCTTTGTACCGCATAGGAATTTTCTTTGAATTACTTGAGTATTGAAGCCAGTTGTTCACCACTGTCCCTGCCATTCCCACACCAGCCAGCCTCGTGATTTACATTGCTTCTGTGGCATTCTGGGTCATGCCTGCCCCATCGTTCCTCTGCTCCTGCCCTGCCACGGTTCCCTGCAGCTTCTGACTCTGGCTCTCAGATAGATGGTAGAGAAAAGAGGAGCAAATCAAGGGACTTGGCATCCACAAGAATGGGTGAATGAGGACCTAGTCCAGGAGGTTTCTCCTCATTTTGTCAGACATAATCTCAAGAGCAAAACTGAAGCTAGGGTTGTAGCAAAATGTGCACGGTGGTCATGAGGGGTGAGGGCGGCGGAGGAAGAGGGGATGGGAAGGGCTGCGAGCAAGCCTCCTTCTAGGCCTCGGGCATGCTGCCAGCCGTGTGGCTCCTGAGATCAAGGAGAGGCTGTGGTGTCGGGGAGACCTCTGGGATCTTGGCTTGAAACCAGGCGGTGCTGCCTTCCCGCAGAGCCCCAGCCTCCAATGCACAGGCCCTGGTGATCAGGTTGCCTTGGAGCCCAGATGAGATTTAGCCTGGCTGAGGCCACCCAGGCTGGGTGCACATTCCTGCTGGGTGCCCTTTGTTCCTTCACGCAGGTGGGGCCACGTAGACAAACAGGAGGGGCTGCTTTGGGCCAAGGATGGCATTTTCTGTTTGTCACATGTACTGGGATTTGCTGTTGGGAATAGCCCCAGAGCAAAGAGTGGTCGGGAAAGTGACATCTGTGTGTGAGACATTTTCTGCAGGGCCCTCGGGAGCATGCAGACTTGGGTGGCCTCCATCTCTGCCCTTCCACTTTCTTACTGGTATTTTCTGCCTTCAGAAATCATCTGTTCTGGGGCTGGGAAGGTGGCTTAGCGGTAGAGTACTTGCCTAGCATGCATGAAGCCCTGGGTTCGATTCCTCAGTACCACATAAACAACAACAAAAAAAGCTGGAAGTGGCGCTGTGGCTCAAGTGGAAGAGTGTTAGCCTTGAGCAAAAGAAGCTCAGGGACAGTGCCCAGGCCCTGAGTTCAAGCCTCAGGACTGGCAAAAAAAGAAAAAAAGAAAAATCACCTGTTCTGTCTTTTTATCTGCCTCCCGCTCTGTATACACTAGTGTACAGAAAGGGTAGGATGAATCCCACACCCGTAGCTTGGGTTCTGGGATGAGTTGTTTATGTCTCCTAGCCACAGCACTATACGTACTCTGTTCCATGGCCTACCTGGCCAATCCTGGGTTGATATTTTTTGCCAATGTCAAGAATTTTCTAAGCTTTCCTCTAGTAGTCCTCAGTAGAGAGCCAGCAATGGCTGGGTGAGAAAGAGTTTGGATTTCGAGTCTGATTTGAGAAAGGATTGAAACTTATGTTTCCTTCTCCTTATTGGAGCCCTTTGCCCCTTTTGTGCCCACCAGTTCCTCCCTCTGTTACTAGGATTTCCAGCCTTCTGCAACCACAACCTGGGTCACCCCCCAAGCCACTGTGGCAAGGGGGTTTTGGTGACACAAAAACAAGCTCACCTCTAGCACTAGAGCCACTCAGGGACTGAGACTGAAGTTGCTTGGCAGAGAGGAGGGGACAGCATTTGTTCTTAGCCACAGAGGAACAGGATGTGGCCATTTTCGGCCAACCAAGTGAGTGTTTTGTTGTTCATCAGGACAACAAGAGAGCAGATAGAAAAAGTGTCTATTCTCCATTTTTGACTCTTGGGTCTGTTACTGTGAGATCTGGGACATGTAATATACTCTAGAAAGGTAATTTTCATTGCCAGAAAAAAATGCTATTAACAATATCTGCTGTGGTGGGCGTTGTCGGGAGAGGGCCTAGTACCAATCTGTGAGGGGCTATCATGGCCTCTGCATGGGGCGGGTGTGGATAGGGGCACTGCTGTTGTTCTTTTGTGGATGGCTGTGAAGGACTCGGATTCTGTAAGATGGGGTCCTTGTCTACCAAGAGTTATGGTTTGTGAGGATTGGAAGGCTGTGGTAGAGGTTTGCTGTGTTCCAGGGCTCCCAGCACCTCACGTCTCTCCTAGTTTACATCTGAGGCTTCTCTTCTGCTGGGTTACTGCGGCACCTGCTAGGCACTGGTCGTGGTGGCTCCCTGGCACAGGCAGGCTCCAGGGTGGGTGGGTCTGACTGCTTGGTTTCTGGCCTGGGCTCTCCTGGTGCTCATATTCCAGAACCTACTGATCTCTGGATCACAATGAATGCCTGCTGAGAACAGAGAGGAGTATACAAGCCAAGCCAGGGGAAACGGCGGGCTGCCACCTCTGCCCACAGGGAAGGGCTGCTGAAGGCCTCCTGGAGGAGGAGGCCTCCGAAGAATGGGCCATCGGAACAAGGCTGCGAGGGAGATTAGACAGGTGTGGCTCCATGGTCACACAGCATCTGCTCACATGGGGACTGCAGTCCTGCCATGGATTCTTCCTTTCACAGGGATGGTAGGGCAGGGGGTCAACCACCTCATCCACATCCCACTTTGTCCTGGTCTTATAGCTGGTTTCATTATTATTATTATTAGTCTTTGGGCTTGAACTCAGGGCCTGGGCACTGTTCCTCCGCTTTTCAGCTCAAGGCTAGCATCTACCACTTGAGCCATAGTGCCAATTCCAGTTTTTTGAGTAGTTTATTGGCGATAAGAGTCTCACAGACTTTTCTGCCCGGGCTGGCTTTGAACCACGATCCTCAAGTCTCAGCCTCCCGAGTCACTAGGATTACAGGCGTGAGCCACCAGCGCCTGGCTGGGGAGTATTTTCTTTAAGTGCACAGTTCAGAGAAAAGTCGAGCAAGAGCTAGGTAACAGATTTTTTTTTTTTTTTTTTGCCAGTCCTGGGGCTTGGACTCAGGGCCTGAGCACTGTCCCTGGCTTCCTTTTTGCTCAAGGCTAGCACTCTGCCACTTGAGCCACAGCACCACTTCTGGCCATTTTCTGTATATGTGGTGCTGGGGAATCGAACCCAGGGCCTCATGTATATGAAGCAGGCACTCTTGCCACTAGGCCATATCCCCAGCCCTAGGTAACAGATTTTGATACTTGTCAGAGAACATTATTTTCAGGGATCTCCTTTTCCATTGGCTGTAGTTTGTAGGTAGCTGCCTGGAGCTTGTGTTTATTTGTTTTTTAAATTTGCAGTGGGGGTATTTTTCCAGTCTTAAACTCATAGCCCACTCTCCTTTCCCTGAAAGCAGAAGTATATGGATGTACTTTCCTCTCCTTGTGTTTTATGAGTGCACAGTTAGAAGCAGACACATGTTAAGTGATGAAGAATTGAGCAGATAAATTATACTTTATTGACCTTTTAGTGATTGTGCTTCAGAAAAATATGCCATAGGAGTATATATGTTAGTTATAGCATATTTACTAAGAAGTAAGACCCAAACTTGTGTGCATAGTATAATTCCAACTTTGGAGAGAGAGAGAGAGAGAGAGAGAGAGAGAGAGAGAGAGAGCATGCACATGTGTGTGCCAGGTCTGGGGTTTACACTCAGGGCCCAGGCTCAAGGCTAGTCCTCTATCACTTGAGCCACAGCTTCACTCCTGGTTCTTAGGTGGTTAATTGGAGATAAAAGTCTTGTGGACTCTCCTACCCAGGCTGGCTTTGAACCACAGTCCTCAGATCGCAGCCTCCTTAGTAGCTAGGGTCACAGGCTTGAGTCACCAGCCCCCAGCAGAAAAAAATACTTTTAAAGTTAGAAAGTATCTTAGTATCTACAAGAGTCTCTCTGTCTTCTTTCGCTGTCCCTTCTCCCTTTTTCCTTCCCTTGGTCTGTGCAGGGGGAATGAACTCAGGGCATTAAGCACTGTATCACTTAAGCCACACCCTCACCCCATGAAATATTATGTGAGATCTAATTAAAGTTGCTTGGAGTGGCTAAGTAACTGGGAGTTTAAACATCTCTTAGAATGAGCCGTGTGTTAATTTGATAAGGGAGAAGAGACAATTATTTTACAGCTTCGTCTTTGTTTACTGCATCTGAAATCTGAAATCTGTCTGGCTCCACTGTAGCAGAATGGTCTCAGTTCTAGGCAAGCAGAGACAGTGCTGCCACTGTCAGGCCCCAGGGGTGGGGTGGGGTGGTATGCAGGGTAGGGTAGGGTAGGTACAGGTGGCTTTGCTGTCTTGAGCTCTCAAACTGCCCTCGTCTGGAATCTACACACATACTACAGCATCCTCCCTCCTGCAGCACCTAGGTAGGACCAGAAGACCAAAAGTGCTTTCCAGTGCTGGCCAATTGACCATGTGGGGAGGGTGGGCATGGGGTGGTTTTGTCTTGGGGGTGTGTATGGCCCAGAGGATTCCTGTGCAGCTCCCAGAAATTGTGACTGCTCTAGCCCAGAGCAGGAACCAACCAGGGCACAGAGGAACAGCCTCCAGGACTCTCTTGTCCAACAGCCAGTCACAGCAACCGTGGGGCGGGAGGTTGGGCAGGGAAGGAGAAAAGGAACATTATTAGGGGTGGGGGAGCAACTGGGGTATTGCCTGCAGGAGGTGATGTATGTTCTGAGGCTTTCCCATCACCCTGGCATCTGTGAAGCACTGTAGGGGGCTCCTTGTCCCCTGCTAGCAGACAGGTCCCTTCTGGTCCCTCAAGGCTGCTTTTGCTTTGGTAGCTGCCAGTGCCTCTCAGTCCCTTCCATTGTGCTCCAAGAGACTTTTCTTAGTGCCCCACCCCCACCCAGCCCTGCAGCCTGAGCCGGGTATTGGGCTGAGACTGGAGAGAAGGGCTGGTTGTTGGTAGTGATCCCAGAGTGAGAGAATGAGGCAGTGTTCTTGGGGAGCCCTGGGCCAGCCCCCTGGGTACTGAGTCTGATGAGTTGTGAGCAGCTTGGGGTTTCAGAAAGGGGGGGAGGGCCAGGGAGCCCTGGGAGGACTCCCCACCAGCATCCCAGAGGAAATAACATTTTATTAATTGTTGGATGTGTGGGGAGTACATGAAAAGAGCCCGGATATTGGGCACCTCCTGCGCATTTTGTTTGTTCTCTCTCTCTCTCTCTCTGTGTGTGTGTGTGTGTGTGTGTGTGTGTGTGTGTGTGTGTGTGTGTGTGTTGCTAGCCCTGGGACTTGAACTCAGAGCCTGGGGCCTGTCACTGAGCTTTTGTGCTCAAGTGATAGCACTCTACCACTCGAGCCACAGCTCCACCTTCAGCTTTTTGTGGTTAATCAGAGATACGAGTCTCACGGACTTTTTTGCCTGGGCTGGCTTTGAACCTCAATTCTCAGATCTCAGCCTTCTGAGTAGCTAGGATTACAGGCCTGAGCCACCGGTGGTGCTCAGTTGTGGCCTTTTCTGGAACCGCAGCCACATGTCTGCAGTTCTCCTCGGACTGTGTGAGAGAGGAGAGGCCCCTGTGGTGGCCTGACCGTTTCAGCCCTCCGCGTCCCTGCAGGCCTCCTGGAGCAGCAGGCCAGAGTTCCCTTGTGTGGCCTGCTCTTCTGTGGCTCTCTGTTTCTTAGTCTGCGGGCTCCTCTGGGAGTAGTGGGGCTCATCCACTCTGCAGCTGCTGCCTGTAGCTCTTCTACACTCCCTACCGGCTCCTGTTTCCAGCCTCTGAGGAAACACCTTGAGAATGGGCTAGAGCCAGGGTGGGTAGGTGGTCTTTTGGCACCCCGTACCTCCTTATCTGGACTGTCCATGCCTCCCACCCCTAAACCTGGACTTCAGGTCATCGTAGGCTCCTGGGCTAACCTCACTAAGGGTCTTTCCCTGGTAACTGAAAAGGAGGCTGTGTTTGAAGGCCAGCTCTGGTTGCCCTGCTGTCTCTTGGTACCCACGAGGTCAGACAGGGTGTACTCAGGCCTCCAGGCATCCATCTTTGGTCAGCTGTGCTAGTTGCCACCCTTGAGCACCGCTTGTGTGGAGTTTCTCTGCCTGCCCAGTCCCTCTTCCTGTCTCCCAGGCAACACTGCCTCTCTGGCCATCTGTTGCCCTCCGGCTCCCACTGCCTTCCATATGCAGAATTTCCAGGGTCTCCCCATGTATGAGACCACTTGCCACCACCTCCAGGCAAGACTTGCCCCAGCTTGCATAACTGCTTGCTGTTTTGCCCTCACCCCCACTCCTCTTGGGTTATTCTGGAAGAGCCTGTTTTCTTTTCCCAAGGGTCCATTGTCTGTCTAGCAGCCCCCACCTCCACCCCCCTTTCCCGGATGAGTGTTAGCGGCCCGAGCAAGCTCAGGTCTCTGTGTGCAAAAGGACAGTGACAGGGCTTAACCAGGTCTCCCAAGTCAGAGCTTAGTGAGGTCAGACCCAAGTGAGTCCAGCTGTTTCTTTCACAGGGATGTGGGTAGAGGAAAGCAGCCACTGGCCTGAAGACCGTAGAGGCCACTGGAGGAGAGGGGACCCAAGGAAGAGTGCACACATGCCACAGGACTGGGCTGATGACTACAGGTGCCTAGGACCTGGGACCTTCGGAGCTGCTGGGCTGGGGTTGGGGCAGAAAGCCCTGGCCAGTAGAGGGAGCGTGGAGACTGGAGCTCAACCATGAAGGTGCACTTGGCACAGGCATTGCCACCACCCATGTGTGCCACTGTCCACACCAGCTGTTTCCAGATGATGTGACTTATCCACCCACCCCAGGGGACTCCGTGCTGCCTTCCCCCTCTCTATCCTTGCTAATGGATCATCCCATATCTGCCCAGCCAGCCACAGAATTCCCTGAGTCCCCACCTTCTTAGGACATCCAAGGTCCCAGGGAACCCAGATGGCAGGCCCTGCCCTCCACCAGGAAGCACAGTATGGAGAATGTTGGCCATCAGGGGCCTGCTTCCCACGTCCATTCCCAGGGAAGCTCCTTAAAGCCGAAGCGTAGAGGAGGAGGTAGAAGTGTGAACTTGACAGAGGGGCTGGGGTTTCCTCTCAGGAGGTCTTCAGTGTCCCCAGAGGGAATGGGAGTTCTCTGGGTCAGAACCAAAAAGCTTGGAACAACCCCCTTTGCACCCCAGCAAGTGCAGTGACCTGGTCCTTGCTGGGTGTTGGCTTTCCAAAATCCTCCTGCCCCTGCAGGAGGGGGTGGGGGGTTGCCATAGGAACCCCTGGCTGCAGCAAGTGCTATGAGGCTGATGCTACCTCCTGGTTCAGTCTGCTGTGCTGGGTCAGGATGCTGGGGGAGAACACAGGAGGAAGGCATCCTGCCAGGATTTAGGGGGCCACTGGACAGTGCTGAACTGCTCCCTGGATTCATATTCAAATGGCAAGCTGGGACTCCAGCCCAGTTTCTTCATTCCTGACATTGGAAAAAGCTGATGGCTAGCATCCTGTCCTGTCCCCTTGATGGGAATAAGTCCTGCCTGTGCTGCCCTCCGCACTATCCCCCTGTACGTTCCTGGCCTTGCTGTTCCTCTCCCTTATTCTAGGCCTGTCTTGGCTGCCTGAGTACTGTTTGCTCCACAGGCTGCTCCCTGTGCCTGACATTTACCCTGCCTGGCTGGGCCTCATGTAGTCAGGCCTGGTTTGGAGGTAGCCTGCTGCTGGTTTCTCAATAGGAAGCCCCCACCTCAGCTTCCTCCCTGTCCACTCCACCCGCCCCCCCCCCCCCCCCCGCCACCCCATCCATTTCCCCTTAGCTCCTGCCACAATCCTGCACTGGGCCCTCTTTCCTGGTGGTGGCCACTGTGTCCACCTTACCCATCAGTTCTTCCTACACCTGGCTACTGCTCAGGTATGTTGGGAGAGAGTCAGCACTGGTCTGTTAAGATAAAGCCCCTACATGCCCGGCCATGGAATGCTATGGATTGACACAGCTTTCCCTCTGTTTTCTTAGCTCAGGAAACACTGGCTCACAGATCCTGTCCTGTCAGCCATCTCTCAGAGGCACAGCTGTGCTGGTGTGCTTGGTGTAACTTAACATCATCCCTCTGAGGGCTTCTTTTGTCCTGTCTACTCCCGGCAGGGAGGACCTCTTCTCATCTTGGGGATTGCAGTGACAGCAGGTGATCCTTGGAGTCGAATCAGGGACCCACAAAGTTGATGTGGGGATGTCATTTGTATATCGACAGGTCCCAGACCTGTACCTCCTCAAGCTCTTTCAGGGCATGGGCATATGCTGTCACCAGGTCTCTCTCTGCACCAAGGCCTTCTCAGTGGCTCTTGCTGCTGCCTCCCTTTGGAGAAGGCCCAGCCTGCTCACAGGGAAATGGGCTGGCTTCCCAGGGCACAACTCTGTCCTGGCCTTTGTTACCCGCTGCCCTGGGCCTCAAGGCTGCTGTAGAGTACATCACAGTCTGCAGAATACCACCCACATTATGCATTCCAGCCACTTGCCAAGGTCACAGCCAGAGCCAGGCTGACACATGTCCTCTAGGATATGGCTAATTGGTATCACGCCTGGCGGTGTGGTGTGTGCATGGCCCCACAGAACTTCCTCTGTAGGGGGTGGGGGTGGGGGATCAGATGGGGTTTGGTTGGGTCTCTGGGTTTTTGTGACCTGGCTTCAGTTTCTGGAATTCTCCCAAGAGAGCAGGGCAACGTTGCCTGTCTCCAGCACAGACAAGCCTGTTACAGGAGCAGAGAAGTCTTACAGCGAGCCCCTTGTTGAGCTTGGCATAACCTGTCCTCACAGATGATCCTGAGCACTGAACGTCTCTTTCATGGAACGCTGAAGACATTTTTAGTACTTCATAGTCAAGATTATACCAAATAGCAGACTGGAAACTTCCTTGAGGAATGCTGCCTTCAGATTAGGAAGAAGTGGAGAGTCTGCCTGGGGGCTCACAAAAGAGCTCTGTAGGCTTTGGGGGGCTTTGACTCAAGAGCTTTCCTTCCTTTTGTTCGCAGGGAAGCAACAAGAATATTTTGGGCTTAGAGAATTCTTAGCCACTTGTGGTGGGGGCGGCCAGTTGCCATTCTGGGAGGAACGTGGAGATAAAGGCAGCATTGAGACGGGGAGATCTGTTTTCCCTGGTCAGCACAAAATAACATCCTGGGCCTGGAGCCAGGGCCAGGGAGAAGAGAAGAAGGTTTGGGGCAAGAAGTAGCGATCCAGTCGGAGTGGGCAGCAGTTCTCACAGCATTGGGTACTTGGAGCCAGACCCAGAGGCCTCAGCCTGGTCTGGGGCCTAAGTTGTTTTTTTAAAGTATAATTTTATTATTATTAAGGTGTACAGAGGGGTTACCATTTCATAAGTCAGGTAATGAGGGCATTTCTTTTTGGACAGTGTCACCCTTCCTTCACTTTCCCCCATGTATCCCCTCCCTTCCCTGCTCACAAGTTGCATAGTTCACTTTCCACGGAGTGTCTCCCGAGTACCATGTCTGCACTTGTTCATCCTTCCTCCCTCCATTTCTGCCCCCTCAACAGACAGAAAAAAAGAACAAACAAAACAAAAAACTAAAAGCAAAAACAAATACCACTATACTGCCACCAACAAAAACCATTTCCATTTCCTGGAATTCATTTAGATCAATAGTATCTTTACGCCTTTGGGTTCCTCCCCTAATAGTATCTTCCTTTAGTCTCCATGTTCGTATGTGAATACCTAGAATCTTGTTTATTATATGGGGCCTAAATTTTAAGGCCACCCGTACACAGGCTGTGGACAGGAAGGGTGACAGGCCAGGTTCACATGACAGGTCAGTAGTAGGCTCTCTTCAGAGCATCATTGTTTTTGAAGTTCTTACCCAAGCCCCATGTTGCATGGGGCCATAAAATAGACAACTGCCATGTGTTCCAGGAGGCAGGGTGGTGATGATACTCATGTGGCAATCTGTTTAGTTTCTGGAACAATCTCTTCAAAGAGAACTGGGAACATCCAACTCCCTGCTGAGTACCTCTCCCGGGGGTGGCTTGCCACCTCCCTTGGGACAGCACTTGTGATCGTGTGGCGGGGGTGGGGGGCTGCATAGCTACCCTGCCCCTTTGTCCTCTGCCCCTGCACCCACAGTGGAGCTTCTTTCTTTGCTGCTGTAACAAAGCACTGTGGTCCTCGAGGTTTAAACAACAAGTTGTAACCCTCTAGTCTGGAGCCCCAAAGTGAGATCAAGCTATGGGCTGTGCCTTTCCTTCAAAGGCCAAGGGAGAATCTGTTTCAGGCATGTCCTGGAGCCTCTGGAGTTCTGCTAGTGGTCTTTTAGCTTTCTTTGATTTGTACATGTCACCCTGATCTCCATCCGTTCTCCCTGTCTGGATATAAATGCTGTTTTAACAGTGATACTGGCTCTGCTGGATTGAGGGTCTACTCCAGCATGAGATCATCTTAACTAAAAACATCTACAGTGACCCTATTTCTAAATAAGGTTATCTCTAAGGTAACTTTTTTTCTCTAGGTCCAACCTGCGGTAGACCTTAAAAGATGCCCCCTCACCCTACAGGTACAACCAAGTGCTCTGCACTTATTTCCTGATGCCATGACAATTGATCACTGCTTGATATAATCCTGCTTCTAGTTTATTGTCTCCCTTGCTTGAGTAGGAATTGTGACTGCTAGGACCTTGGCTGCAGTCTTTCTTGTGTGTCTCTTGAGTAGCTACTCACTGATAAATGACGGGCTCCACAAAGCAGGTATCAAGGTTCAGGAGAGGCAGAACAGAACAAAGACTTGTCTTTCAGGATGATTTACAAAGCAGCAGTGGTTTCTTTTCTTGAAATCCTAGATAAAGGGCAGAAGTGTGTGTTACTGCCTGCCTGATGTTTTCCAAGCTTGTCACGTGGCTGCACATCCTCCAGCCTGCTCTGTGGAGTATAAACATGCACCCTGCAGCGCGAGGGGCGTGTCCCCTTGCCTACAGTCCCCGTGTCTGCCAAGGGGTGGTTTGTGTGGTACAGACATTCATACATTGTGCCCTCCGGTTTGCCCTCTGGGAGGGGACGTGGAATCCAATCCAGTCACCCTCATTATCAGCCCCCCTGGTCAAGGAGGGCATGCAGGTAAAGTGTCTTGTCTAGAAGGGGCCAGTTACCTCTGAGTTCATGTGGTTGGGAGTGCAGCACCTTTGGTTCTCAGGATCACGGTTCTAACAAGGCTGGGAACCCAACTGTGGAAAGCCCTTGAATCTCCCAGATGTTCCACAGGCCCCACAGTTATGCCTTCTCCTCAGGAGCCGTGACTCAGGGCTAGGATGGGGGCTGATTTGGTGCCTCGCTTGCTCTGAGGCCTAACAATTCCTGGACTTTTCTTCCTCGGATGGCCTGGAGTGTTTGTAGTTATTCCTGGGCCATGTGGGACCTACAGATGTTATTAACTTGATACTTATCCAGTGAGCTCTGTGGAATACTCACTCTCCACCTCCCTGCCCTCCCAGTATAGGGGATCCAGACCTGGGGCTGGGGCAGAGAAAGCAGTATGCTGAAGACAAGTAGGCAGTAGATATAAGAAGGAAGTGGCTAGAGTTTGTGGTCAGCAAACATGGGCCTGCCCCTTCCTGGTAGGGACCTCAGTCTTCATTTTCTCAAAGTGCGATAAGGCTAACATTTGGAGCGGTAGTTGTGTAAGTGCCCAGTTCGTATTGTATGAGTAAGTGGATGGATAAAGAGATGAATGAGTGGGGGAGTAAATGGTATATTTCTAACCCATTGCGTGTTTGCAGGCCCCTGACACAGTGGGGCGTGGTGCCAAGCCATTCCAGTCTACAGGGAACAACAAGGCACAGTACTGATCTTACACAGAATGCAGAAGCAATGGCCAAGGAGAAGTCTCTGCAGTGCCCAGCAGTGCACATGCTCAGCCAGGCCAGACAGCATCAGTCAGCCCTGAGAAGTAGGAGCCTGAGGTATCAGGAAGGTTTTCCAGGTGGAGCGGTGGTCTGGCATCACACTGGAGCCCTGAGCCTGAGAGATAGTTTCTGTCTGGCATTGGATGTAGAGGCTCCCCCAAGAACTGTGGCTGATGAAGTACTGGAGGGACTGAACGCAGAGAAGCCCAGCGTGACAGGGCTGGCTCACCCTTGAGGGCTTACTCTGGGCCAGGCTCACTACTGAGGCCCTGCCAACTCTGCCTTGTCAGGTGGTGGAGAAGGTGTCACGGCCCCAAAGTACAGATAAGGATGCCAGTTTGAGGGCTGAAAGTCGCTGCCTGAAGGCCTGAACACTGCCCACAGCTCCATCATTCCCATTGTTGAAGATCAGAGGCCTAAGGCTGTACTAGCGGAGGCCCCAGTGAGAAAGGCTATGCCCCAGAGGTCACGTGAGGAAGATTAAATGCGACAATTCTCATATAGCTCCTAGAGCCAAGCCTGGCAAATAGCAGGTGGTCAAGGTGTGTTAGATTCTGGCTGGATTTAAACCCAGGCCTTTCTAACTCTAAATATGCTTTTCCTACATACTATTCACTTTGTCACTGAAGACTTGAAAGAAGCAAGACATTAGTGGCGTGGTGGCTCAAAGTGGTCGAGCGCTATCCTTGAGTAGAAAAGCTCAGGAACAGCACCCAGGCGCTGAGTTCTTCAAGCCCCACGACTGACAAAAGAAAAAAGAGGCAAGACATTTCACTGGTTTGAAGTTTCAAGTAGCACACTGAGCATGGTGGCATGACTCTGTAATCCTAGCAACCTCGGGGGTAGACGTGGGGGGGATTGCTATTCTAGGCCAGCCCAGGCATAAAAAAAAAAGTTCTCTAGACTCTATCTTAACCAATGGCTGGATGTCATCCCACCTACAGGGGCGGAAGAGGAGGGAGCACAATGGCTAGGCATGGTGATAAGTGCCTGGCATCCGTGGGAAGCACAAACAGGGAGGGTTTGCACAATGCAAAAAGGGTTGTGTCTCATATGGTAGAGCACCTTCCCAGTAAGCAATAGGCCCCAAGTTCAAACTTGAGTACCACCACCAATATGAAAAACAAATAACTAAATTCAGGTGGGGCAGCATGAGAAGCCCCCTGTGCTTTGTAAGCGCTCGGCTCCTCTCCTCCATGGCAGCTGCCTGTTAACCATGCGGAGATTCGGTGCAGGCTATCATGAGTTAGCTGACCTGTCCTTTCCTGATGAACTTGACCTGTTCTTTTGGGGCAATCACAACAGTGCCCCTTGTGTTGGCTTTCAGCACTACCCCAGGAGCAGGATGTGCTTCAGAGGGCACACGATCACAACCCCTGTGCTTCCTGACACCGGTTCTGGAGATGATGTTCTGGAGGAAGCTCCGACCCTCCAGCTAGGGTTTCAGAATCACTCCCTTTCCTTAGAGCTATACTCCAGCCTGGCTGCAGACACAGTATCCGAGGTGCCTTACTGGTTATCCAGCCTCAGTTCAGTTATTTTGCCTGTCAGAACCTTCCTTGTCTCGTGTGTAAATGGGCACAACAGCCCTGGCCTTCTAGGGATGTGAGGATTCGGTGAAAGGTTGGATGGCTCTCTTAGCACCTGGTATGGGTGAATTTCTGGTGGATCTGGGGGAGGGATTATTGGGATTGTCCTGGCAGAGAGCCAGACAAGACACAGAAGGCTTAAATTGGAGCTGGAGCAAATCCAGCCTCACGTGATCACAGGCTCACCTCCACTTGCAGATGCCTTGACGGGTCCCTGGCCCTTGCGGCACATGGGTGACGTGGTATGCAGGTGATGGCGGTTTCACTTATCCTGGCTATGCAGGGAAGGAAACAGAGGGGTCACATAGCCTCCCCAGGCCTGCATAGTGGACACTCAGCCCTGCCCCCTGACCCTTGGCACCCTTCTGCCAGGGAAGGGGCCACCTCTCTTCTTAGGGTACCTCAGGAAAGGGAATTGGCACTGTGAAGAAGGGCACTGAAGGCAAGAGGGCCCTGTGAGTTTGCGCTTCCGGCTTTGCGACTGGCGATTCCCTCACCTCCCCCAACACACAGAGCACAGCTATACTTTGTATTGTAGCCTTTGACTCCTCCCATGTGGGTCCACATTCACCAGCCACTCTTCTCTTCCTTCCCTTGCACAGGTGGAGATGTATTTGGTGACAGAGAGAGGGCTCCGCTCCCACTGCTTCATTGCTTGCTGGGCCCCAGGTGCTAGGGGTCAGGGGCCTCAGCAGGGAGCTAGAGGCTGCAGGTGCTGGAGAACAGCGAAATGCATGGTGTGGTTTGTTCAAAGATTCTATCTTAAAGAAGGGATTGGAGCCGAGCACCAGTGCCTCATATCTGTAATCCTAGCTACTCAGGAGGCTGAGATCTGGGATCTTGGTTCTTAGCCCTGGCAGGAAAGTCTCGTGAGACTGTTGTCTCCCAATTGACCACCAAAAATCCAGAAGTGAAGCTGTAGATCAAGTGGTAGAACAAAAATGCAAGCTTAAGGATCAGCAAAAGGAAGGGAGGGAGGGAGGGGAAGAAATAAAGAGACTGGGGGCAGTAATCTTCCTCTCACAGCATAAATCTCCATTTTATCCAAATAGTAAGCGGTAAGTTATTTTTAAGAGCCTTTCAGCTCTCCCACCCCATTCCTGGGGGCCCATTAACTGTAATTTGCTTTTATTCCCTGTTTCCTGTCCCATTCATACCTTGTTTCACCTAAAGGAGCAGAGACACTGGTGTGGGGTGTCAGGATAGAAGACATGGCCAAACCTATGACTTACCTTTTATGCCACCTGACAGGGGCCAGCGGAACTTCATCCTGGCCATCACAGTGAGCATTTGAAGGTCACTGGGCCCTGGCCAGGGGAAGGCCCACAGGCCCTCACATTCGAAAGAAATGCTCTGCCTGTGAAGGGACCTGGGCCACTTTATCCACAGGTCTCTGGTTTCCAGGGAACCAGGAAGTGCAGTGTTACCACATGTCCAGAAAAGGGCCGCGTCCCCAAGGCCCTCCTGTGTTCACGTACGTGTCCAGAGTCCTCCCGGGGTTTTCCACAGCACATGCGGTTTCTCCCACTTTCGTATAAGCACAAACCCTTGTTCCACCGAGATCCCCTTCACGGCCATCTCCGTGGCCCTTGTGGTGGTTGTGCCCTTCGCTGTGCAGCCTTCACTCTTGTATGCAAGAATCCTCTACTTACATTGACTGCTTTTGAACCTGGCTCTTCAGCGCTGGATGCAGCCCTGGGCAGAATATGGGATCAGCTTAAGGACCTGTGCGTGCTGGATAGCTTTGCAACTTTCTGGATGAAGTTGGCTGGCACTTTTTCTGATACCAGAACTACAAGGGACTGTCTGCCATCTTTCTGCTGAGTGCTCTCAGCCCCTTCCTCTAGGGGCGCAAAAGGGTCTCTGTCTCTGCCTTGACCCTGTTGCTGTCTTCCTACTCCCCTAGTAGTAACTAGGAAACTGAGGAATGGGTGAAGGAGCAATTGCACTGTCTCTCTCAAGTCTGTGGCAGAGATTGCTGGGGTGACCCAGGACCAACCTTGGTGCATCCTGTTGGTCTTGGTTGACTGACTCACCGAGGGACATGTGGTACTCCTTTTGAGTGACTTGCGTGCACCGAAGGCTTCCATGTCCCAGGTGCTGGCCCTCCTGCTGGAGCCGCACACTGTTGGAGAGAGCGAACATACCAGGTGTGAGCCTGCTCACCATTGAGGCAGGCCATTTGTTTCATGCTTGGCTCAGGCTGAACTTTTGATATAGTGGCTACCATGCGAAATTACAGGTAAAAATGACCACCCATCAGGGTGCACTGAAGGAGAAGGTAAAGGAAATCCCCAGACTTCTGGGGGTGTTTTGGTACAGGGGTCAATTTTCTAGCTTTGGCAAAAGAGAGATGTAGGTTTCAACCTCTTTGTAATGGAGTGATCTCCTACTCTACGTGAGCACAGCATATAGCCCAAAGTAAGCACTGTGTCAAGGTTACATGTCATCTTTAGCAAGTTTTGGTGTGGCAGTGTACACTTCAAAGACCAATGGGAGCCAGTACAGTTGACCTAGGCTCTGCAGAAGTCAAGTTCCAGCATCTATTGAGCTCACATGACACGAGATACAATAAGATAGGAGTGACACCAAGGAATCCCACTGGTCAGAAATCCAGCAAGGAGAGAGATTCAGCTGAGAGCCTTGATTGTGGAACAGGGGACATTGTTAATGGGGGTGTGAGGCTTGTAGGCCGCTTACCTGCCCTTACTCGTGAACTCTTCTATGGTCATGAGAATTTCATGAGTCTCTCCATGCAAAGGGCTCAGACAGAACAGTGTGGCACCGAGCATGTGGCAAGAACCTTATGGTAGTGTAGGACTCTGGAAACGGAGGTCCAGAGAGGGTGGTGGCCATGCGGGCCTTGCCTGCATCTGACTCGCTCCAACTTGGCCTGCGGAGGCAGCTTTGTGAGCCTCCCTGTCAGCTGCAGCCTGTTGGGGCTGTGCAGGGAGCCTCAGGTTTTGTTCAGTGGCCTTGTGCCCCTATGGTCCTGTAATGCCACGGCGCTGTGCAGGGCATCAATCACTCCAGAGCCTTGAGGCCATGTTAGCCTGCAGCCTGGGGCCGGGAGACAGTCGCCAAGTCATATAACTTGACAGGCCAGGCCTGAAGGATGTGCCCAGGGTTCTGGGGACATAAGTGAGACACAGAAGTGGTATCCTGTTTGTGGCAGGGTACTCTAGGACTTATACTAACCCTGTGAAGTATAGGGACAAGTTTATGGCAGCATCCTCTTATAATGGATGGGGGAACTGAGGGAGACTGGGGTTTTGCTTTTTGTTTTTGTGCTGGAACTCAGAGCCTGGGTGCTGTTCCTTAGTTGTTTTGCTCAAGGTGGGTGCTCTGCCACTTGTGCCACAAATCCACTTCTGGCTTTTGGTGGTGAATTGGAGATTAAGAGTCTCTTGGACTTTCCTGACTGGGCTGTCTTTGAACCTCAATCCCCAGATCTCAGCTGCTATTACAAGTGTGAGCTACCAGCACCCAGCTAGAGGCATAGTAGTTAAATGACTTTCCCCAGACCAGAGGCAGTGGGGCTCAGGGGTTTTCCAGACCTGTCTGCCATGTCCATCCTATCCTTCAGTATAGGTCTGGGTTGGTGGGCATTATCAGGACTTGGCTCAGCTTGGGTACCAGTTGGGACATGAGTGGGTTAATCCTTCTGGAAATTAAAAGTGACTCTGGGGCCTCTGGGGTTTGGAGGCCTTTGTCCTATCTCCTCTGGGCCCTCTTTTCCTCCCCTCCCCCACCTTGCTGCCTTTGTCCCTGAGGGAGACAGAGGCCTCTTGTTCCTCTGAATTCTGAATCCCGAGCTCTACACAGAACACTCCCCAGTATGGGCCTCACAGGACAGCATGACTTGGAAACAGTGACCACAGACCTTCTCTGACCTTAGCAGGCCATCCTTTCTTGGAGAACCCCATGTCATCTGCTAATAGGAACAAATCAAATCCTGCTGCAGAAGAGGACAAGTCTCTGGTCAGAAAAACAGAATGACAAACTTGCACTGAGTTAATGCCCAGGCCTCTGTCCCATTCCATCGGGGAGACTGTGCCTGGGGAGTCCTCTTCTAGCTCATCCCTCCCTGAGAACCCCTTCCCTGAGTTGTCCCCTCTCCTCAGGGACCACCTCTTCTCCAGTGTCCCTGGTCTCAGGAGCCAGCCTGCAGCAGCTGGGGAGAGACTAAGGGTCCTTTGCGGTGATCCCTTCACCGTGATTATGGAAGGTCTGGCTGCTTGAGGAACGATGGTGCCCAGAGAGCCTTTCTGGCCACCAGCAGCTGCACTTGTGCCCCGCAAAGATGCTGCAGCAGGAGAGCCACCGGGCTGCTGTGTGTCCCAAGTTGCTGTTCTAGTGAAAGGGCTTTACTGGCCTAAAAATGCTTGGAAAATACACAAAGGAAGATGGCTGCCTTCCAGAACTCAACTGTTTACCTTCAGTGAAGCAGCCAGGAACACAGGGAGCTTATTTTCCAAATAGTCCATGGTTGTCAGGTCTACAGTGTTCAGGCTAATGCCGGGCATCCCCTCTGTCTACGCTTTACCCGGTCCTCTGGGGACCCCTGGCCCCTGTCAGGCTGGTGTCTGCCCCATCCTGCTTCAGGGAGCCTGGGAGGATTCTCTGGTGACGTGGGGGCTGGCACGGTCGTTCCGCCTGGCCCTGGCGAGTGTGCCGGTACCACCTGCATGCAGGCTTCATTCTCTGTGCAGCTGTCTTGGTCAGAAAAAAAATCGGCCTCCTGTTTGTGGCATCTGTCAAATGGAGCACAGAAGAAATGGACCGCTGTCTGTGGCCCCTCAAGAGTCTTCTGTTGGGGCTGGGAATATGGCCTAGTGGTAAAGTGCTCGCCTTGTATACATGAAGCCCTGGGTTTGATTCCTCAGCACCACATATATAGAAAAGGCCAGAAGTGGCACTGTGGCTCCAGTGGCAGAGTACTAGCCTTGAGCAAAGAGAAGCCAGGGACAGTGCTCAGGCCCTGAGTTCAAGGCCCAGGACTGGCAAAAGACAAAACAAAAGTCTCCTGTTGGGGCTGGGAATATGGCCTAGTGGCAAGAGTGCTTGCCTTCTACACATGAAGCTCTCGGTTCGATTCCCCAGCACCACATATATGGAAAACGGCCAGAAGGGGCGCTGTGGCTCAGGTGGCAGAGTGCTAGCCTTGAGCAGGAAGAAGCCAGGGACGGTGCTCAGGCCCTGAGTCCAAGGCCCAGGACTGGCAAAAAAAAAAGTCTCTTATTCACTTTTTCTGTTGTTGACTTCTCTACTTCTCTCCAAAGTATGTTTTTTTGTTTTGTTTTGTTTTTGTTTTCCCTAAAGAACCAGGTGCCAGTAGCACACACTACTATAATTTAATTACTCAGACTAAGGGGTCTGAAGATTGAGGTTCAAAGTCAGCCTGGGCAGGAGAGCCCTTGAGACTCATCTCCAATTAACCACTGAAAAACGGGAAGTGGAGCTGTGGGTGAAGTGGTGAAGTTTCCAGCCTTGAGCAAAAAAGCTGAGGGACAGTACCCAGGCCCTGAGTTCACTAAATAAATAAATAAATAAATAAATAAATAAATAAATAAATAAATAAATAAATAAATAAATGCTTGGGGGTAGGGGGAGAGGAAGGATGGGATGGAAATGTAGCATGAAGTCTGTAAATCGAGCCAGGAAGGCTTGCGGTTTCACCTCTCTGTTAGAGGGAAACTGACCCAGGGGCATGGTGAGCCAGGTGGGTGGCTTGGTTGGCTACTTTCCTTCCTAGGGTTTCTTTGTTGTGGTGGAGGTAGTACTCCTGGCTCTTGGACTTTCTGTGTGGATGAACATGTGCCCAAGTCTCAGCAGGTACTTGGGATGTGACCCTTCCCTTTCTTGTCTAGGAGCCCTGGGAGAGGGCGTTGATATCTTGGATGTCTGGGTCTTACTTTATTTTGTTTTATTTTGAATTGTATACAAGCTTGTCACCATGGGGAAGACAGTGTATTCCTTGATAGTTTCTGAACATTTTCTTTTTCTAAGTAAAGGTGATCTCTTAACATCTCCCCTGGCAGATTGTAAAAAGAGAGGCAGCAAGGGCACCAGCAGGAAAGAGCTGGCACATTCCAAAGATTTGTCTGAAAAGGAGTTAAATAAAGGACTATATCTGACAAGTGGGGGATGATTGAGGGACTGACAAGGGACCAAGCGCCCCAGTGTGAACAGATGTGGAAAGCTGCCACACCCCCAGGCCTAGAGGGACAAGGGGGCTGGAAATATAAGTAGAGCTGCAGAGATAGTGGTTGTCTCAGACAGGGGCTGCGACTGCTGTCAGAAATAGGATGGCGGCGGGTGGGGAAGTGAGCCCCCTGATTTCTTCCCCTCACTCCCACCCTCTGCTAGTGTCCCTAATGGCTCAGAGGACAGCAGCTCAGGGCACAGTGGACGTGTACAGAGAAGAGATGGCAGCGTGGAAGGGTGGCTGAATGCTTAGGTCCAGTATGCATCCCAGATCCACCAAGATCCCGCCCTCCACTTCCCTCATTTGTAATTTCCCATAGTGGTTGGGAAGAAAAGGACGCAAATGTATTGGAGCTGTGAACATGGTGCCGACTTGGAGCGAGCAGTTGTTACTGGCGTTCAGCGTCTTCACTGAGGATGTGGAGGCAGCCTTAAGTTCTGGAGGAGCTGCACTGGCTTGAGGCAGGGGCAGAGCTTGTGGCCTTCTCTAGCCTCCACTGGAGGCTGTGTGGGCCAGCCAGATGCGGGGCGGGTGCCACTGCTGTCAAGGGACTGGCTTCGCAGGTGGTGGTGGCCCAGTGCCGGTGACAGACGTCTGGCAGGTCAGGAAATGCGGTGTCAGGCTGCCCTGGCTGTTGGCAGGTGTTCCTGGCGTGGGGTCAGGTGATGTCGATTGTCAGCCGGAGGGCACCGGCTCCCCTGGGGCCTGATCTTCCCAACCCTGTGTTCCTGAAAGAAAAAAAATAAACACATTCCCCAGTGGAGCAGGGCGGGCAGCACTCATCTGACCACAGAGAGCCCTGCACTCCTCCGCGGTCATGACAAGCTCCAGCTTTCGTGTGGAGTGCTCGTGGCAGGTTCTCAAGGCGGTTGCTCCTGGCCTTGCCAAAGCACCACTTTGCCAAGACTTCTTAAATATACTCTCATGGAACGAGCATCAGCAGAGATCCGGCTGTGTGACTTCAGTCATTTTACTTAACCGCCCTCCCTCTCTCTGAGCCCCAGTTTCCCAGGGTTGTTGGGTGGATGCGTCGTGTGGAGTAAGTGCTTTCTCCAAACAGCCAGCACAAGCAGCATCCCTCACTTGCTTGTATGATGTCTGACCCTGTGTGGCATAGGGCCTGGGGTCCAGAACTACCATTGCAGGCTCTGCCCTCAAGGTGTCAGTGGCAGTGCTGATTTGGGGGACCCGGGGGCTCAGGAAGCTTATCTTGTATGTAGTCCAGTCTAACCCCCTCTGGCAGTGTGCCCTTAGACAGTAAGTAGCCGGGGCACTGGACTCGGGGCTAAAGTTGCTGTTCTTGTGTGTTCCCACCTTACAGCTGAACCTCAGCCGGCCAATTGAGGAGCAGGGTCCCCTGGATGTGATCATCCACAAGCTGACCGATGTCATCCTCGAGGCTGACCAGAATGACAGCCAGTCCCTGGAGCTGGTGCACAGGTTTCAGGTGAGTGGGGGCCGGCAGGGGGGCGGGGAGGAGAGCCCAGACCTGGCTGCGTGCGTGTGCAGCCTAGAGATGTAGCAGCTGTCTTGCAAGGTCACTCACAGGCGTGGCTCTGTGCTGGCAGGCCCTGGTTCCACGAGCAGGTGCTTTCTGGCAGCCTAGGCCTGTGTGGGTGTAACATGGGGGCTGAGCAGACATGGTGGCGGCCCCTGCCACCTCTGCTTGATCAAGATGTGACTTTCATGCCCTCGGAGATCCCTCTGTCCCCGCGGCCTTTGAACTAAAACTTGCTTTGGTGATGAAGGGCCCTCCACTCTCCCCTCAAACCCAGCCTGCACCTAGTTGTGGAGAGCTTGAGATGGCCTTTCTCCTGGGTCTGGTCCCCCCCCCCCCCCCCCGCCCTTTCCATTTCCTCAGCAGCACCCTGTCCCAGCCCCTTGGTGATGGATCACCTGCCACTTAGCTGCCTCCTGACACCACTGACCTGCCCCCTTGTGGACGGATGTAAGTCCTCCCTCTGGAAAGCAGCTTGGGGCTCATGAAACAGTCATCTATTAGCGAACCCAGCCCCAATAGTGGCTGTTCCCAGGCCTCCCTGGTGGGACCCTGTGCTTGCAGGTCTGTCTCAAGACAAAGAGGCTCTTGTCACCCCAGAAGCCGTGCTACCGACAGTGTTCTGTCCCACATGTTCAGGTCAGGGGCCTCGACCTCCTCACTTCCTGGTGACTCCCTGCGGCAGTCGCGTTTCCTGTGTTTCCCCACAGAGGGTGGTCCCCAGTGCCGTGGCAGCCACTCCTGGGACTGGATGGGGTCTGTCCCCCGTCATACCCTCTGGGGCCTCTGCTCTGCTGGGGGCTTGAAGCCGGTTCTCTCCTCTCTCGGGGCTGAGGCCAGGGAAGAGGTGTGCTCATGGCCTCCAGTCTGGTGGTAAAATGGCACCAGTCACAGGAAACCCAGCCAGCCTGCTTGGAGGAGCGGACGGGCAGCGGTGAAGTGAGGCGCTCCTCGGCAGCTGCTCACTGCCGGCCTCCACGTCCTGCTGAGTCCATCCCGCGTGCCGGGTGCTCCGGTGGGAGTACAGACAGGACAGGAGATGTTTGCCTGCTGATTGGATGCTTCTCGAGCCCTGCCCCGTGCCAACGCCAGACCAAGAAGTGCCCACCCTGTGCCCACTGAGTCTCTGCGGCCCTCGGGCAGGACACGCCTGCTTTAAGTGCTTCTGCCACGTCTCAGGCCAACCTCTGCCATTATCCTGCCTTGCAGCCCCTGGCTGACGGCCTTCCTCTCACCTGGCTCACTCCCAAACCCTTGTGTCCTCCGGAAGGCCAGTTCTTGTGCCTGTGGTGCCATATTGGGAAGTTCCCTGGGGAGCACAGCTGAGTCTGACCAACTGTGCAGACCTTTGGGACTGGGTGCTGTGCAACCCGGAAGCCCTGGAAGGCTGGGCACTGTGTCATGAGAAGTGGGCACCGCTACCATGGGAGGCATCTGCAAAGCAGCCCCTACGTGCTAGGCTCTGACGTCAAGGACTTACATGTGTTACACACATGAACTCACTTGCTCGTCCCCCACCCAGGTGAAGAAGCAGGGGCAGGGAGGGTGCGTAGCTTGCTCAAGGCCCCCACGGGGGTCAGGTGAACCTGCCAGGCTAGCTGGGCCTTGCTTACCCCCCCTCCCCTGCTGCTTCTCCAGAGGTAGACGAGAGGCAGACGTTTGAGTCCTAGGGCCCGGGAAGTCAATCTAGACTCACCCTCTGGGGTGGGTGGCGGCTGAGGAGTCCACACCCCGGCGCACGGGAGGTGGGATGTGCTGAGTGCTCGCTGTCCTGCCGCTTCCGTGCGGCTGCCTGGGCCCTCCTGTGCGGGCCAGCTTTCTGTGAAGCCACAGCTCCCAGCTGGCGCTGGCCCCCGGTAACTAACACACCACTGTCGTCTAGACCTGCACGGAGCTCTCTGCCTAGGGCAGGTGACTGGAGCAGCCAGGGGAGCTGCTCCAAGTGCAGGGAAGTGCCTCACTGAGAGCAAGCCTTGCCGTCAGGGGGACATGGGGATGGATGCGTAGCTTCCCACTGCCAGCCACTAGACAGGGTCTTGGTTGGGTCCTGTCCAGGGCACACACACCCAGCTGGCTACTGGCCAAGGGCACTGGCCCCAAAATAGCCTTTCAAGGTACTTCTGGGATACATTTTCATTATAGTCTGTTTCAGAAGGAAGCCTGATATCTGATAAGCCCAGGAAGTTTCCTCCTTGGTGAAGAGAACAAATCTTCAGGGGACTGAGTTCCAGAGGCCCTGGAAGGCGAGCAGAGGGCGGGTTGGCCTGGGGGGACCTGTGGAAGCACCCCTCTGCCACAGGTTGGGGGGGAGGCCTGCAGCTGGACCCTCCTGTGCTCTTTGCGTTAGTATTCTTTCTTTGTATACTAACAAGGGGCATTGGGCTGGTTTGGGAACTGAGAAGGACATTTCAGAGTTGGGAAGCAGGGCGCAGGGCTTGCCTTACAGGGCCGGCCCTCCCACGTTCTGCCCTGACCCCTGAGGGCAGGCAAGGGCCCCCTCAGAAGGGATCACCTGAAGGGCCTGCTCTGAAGAGAGGGCTCAGGTTTCCGGAGAAGAGTTTGGGACTGTGTGTTTGGAAAAAAACAAGGAATGTTCTAATAGCTCCGGAACATTCTCCTCCTCCTCTGTGGGATGCTTCCATAAATCTCTGGCCCCCGGGGGTGGGAAGAAAGGCTGAGCTGAGCTGAAGCTGTGCTCTCCCGGGCTCCAGGTGGTCAGATTGGAGGGTGCGGACCTGATGCACAGTGCTGGTCATTCAAGCCCGTTGTCATAGAAACCACTCCCAGCCTCTCTCCCCCCCCCCCCCCACTTTTTTTTGGATTAGCTTCACAATGGCTGGGCTGGAGGATCACTAGGATGATTCAGTTGTTTTTCTGCTCCAAGGGTCATGTCGAGCCAGTGCCTGGTGCCACCGTGGCTCTGCCTGAGATCTGGTTATCAGTGAACCGACCTGGGTAAAGGTCCCTGGGGCCCTGCCTCTGTGGGGGCCGGGTAGTCGTCTGTGCACAGGGACCCTAGCTCCTTTTCTCTTACCCTAGGGAGCTTGGCTTCTTCCCTGAAGAAGGTTCAGGGTCAGGCTGGCTGCTAAGAGTGGCTTAGGAGGCAGAGAGAGGCCCTGCACAGAAGAGGGCATTGCCAGTGTGAGATGAACTCTGCACAGGCAAGGACCTTAATTAATTAGTCCCTGGGCCCCAGTGTTGTGAGATGAAAGCAACGTGGAACCTCATCACCATCCCCAGGCATCCTGTGATCTCAGCTGCTGTGGCTGGAGCATGTTACCTGGAAGAAACAGTAATCACTCTGCAGTAGCCCCAGCCAGAACACCTGTGGCGAGTGCAGCCGCGCCCAGTGGGAGGATACCATCTGTCTGTGGAGGGAGGGGGAGGGGGAGACTGCAGGCTGGCCGCCAGGGGCATGGCCAGTAGCTGGGCAGGTGGGGCCAGGCTTTGCTGCTGGCTAAGCCTCACAGCCTCAGGTCAGCTGTAGTTCTGCTGGGCATTAGGAATCCGAGATGCTAGAGCAGCGATCTACTGTGGCAGGGTGATGGGAAGGACGTGAAGTTCACACTGGCTGTGATTCTGGCCACCCCTTCCTGGCCCCAGTTGGTAACAAGCAAATAGGATCTCCCCGCCATCAAGGAGGGGAGCACTATTGTCTTCTCAAGACAGTTGGAAAGCCCTGTAGGGTTATTGTGAGCATTGGACAAACAAGTATATGCAAGGCCCTTAGTACTGCACTTGGCACAGGTGAGTGCGTGTGCACATACACAAGCCATCCTCACTTACGGTCCCTGGCTGTGGGACCTGGCTACATGTGGCACAGGCCTGGCACGGGGGAGCTCTCTATCACGGATGTCAGTGGGGCACCCAGCCTTTTTTTTATGACATACCCAGTTGACTTGCGAGCTCTGAGATGTCATTGGAGACAGTGAGGCAGCGACGGAGCGTCCCCAGGTGGGAGGCTTGCCTGTGAGAGCCCTGTGGAAGTGTGGTCTCACTTAACCCAGGAGGCAGAGCAACGGGGGTCAGAGGGACTTGGCCGCCGTCCCCGCCTCCTCCCCTCACCAGCCAGCCCATGTCCTAGATGACACTGCAGCCCTGCTGAGCCTGGCTGCCACTTCCCAGGCATAAGCCCCCGTGTCCCAGCGCTCCAGGCACAGGCATGATTGCACCATTGGGTTCAGTGAACCCTCAGTGTCCTCAGCATCTAAAAGTGCAGAGGAAGGAAAAGCATAGGTTTCCCTGTTCCAGGCCTTTGAACCCATCAGGAAGCTGACATCTAAACCCACGAGGAGGGGAGTGACACTGTGAGGTCCCTTGGGCTTCGGGCATTTTGCCCGTGGGTTGGTGGAGTCACGGAGCTGAGGCCATCTTTGGCCAGGCTGGTAGTACCAGGTAGCTCACTCTGCCTGGGCCCCCCCTTATCTTCATTCCAGGATAATGGAAGAACTTCCCCGGCCTTTCAGGCAAGGAAAGTGAAGCCCAGGGATATTAGAAGATGAGGCCAGCCTTGTAACTTATATTCTTTTCAGATGGTTCCCCCAGAGGGGCTTAGCCAAGCGGCCGGCCGATGGACAGTTAATTCCCTCCACCAACCTACATTGGTGTGGAGGTCAGTGGGCCAGGATCACCTGGGCTGTTCCTGGAATGACCTTGGCACGGCTGGTGCTATGCAATGATAAAATGTTGGCTGGCAGATGGTGTGGATGAGAAGCTTCTGTCACATGCTCACCCCAGAGGCGCGGGCCCTTCTCCTGGGTGATGTTGAGGTCAGCCTGGATGACCATGACTCTGGGTCACAGGCCATTCTCTGCATGGTGGAGAAGGCCAGCTGCACAATGAGCCCATTGTGTGAGAGTGGCCAGGCAGGCGGGGCCGGGCGGGGCTGCTTCTTGCGCCTTTCAGTGCCCCTACCTGGTGGCCGGCACTTCCCCAAGTGGAAAGGAAGCCCGGGCCCCAGACTGACTTTCCACCTGCCCAGAAGTAGAACAGACACCATACAGGTGTCGGGTGGGACAGGTGAAGAGAGAGGTGCCCCAAAGTCCTGGCAAGAACTTTGTAGACACCTCTCATCTGGCCTATGACTGGGTTTGCCAAGCTGTACAGCCGCCAGGATTCCAACATGTCATATATGTGGCTTTCACTCCGACATGGCTCTCAGCAGCCCCATGTTAGACAACACCAGATTCCGCTACCCAGGCAGCCTACTCCTTGTAGGGAGTGGCCATTGGTTCCAGTGGCCACAAGCCTTTCCAGGGGCTTCTGTGTGCTGAGTGCCGGTGGTGTTCCTATGTTACAGACCCTTTGTGCTGTTATAGATAGGCTTAAAGCCGGACGCATGTTGAATTAAACTAGCTGCCTTTCATAGACGGTGCTTAGGACCATGCTTTTGACCACACTGATCCATTTCCCCCCACTTCTAACCAGTGTCATCTTGGCCTGGCGCTGCTGGGTGTGAGGGGTTCCAGAGTGGAGCAATCTCTTCCTACTTGTTGGGTTTTCCTTCTGGATGCCCAGGGCCCCGGGAGGGCCAGCCTCGGTTTCCTGCCTTGCCACTGACCAGGGCTTGTATGTTTACCCCTAGGCCTTTCTCTTCCGTACTTACTCCCTGTGCTGCACGGTTTCAGCATGAGCCCCTGGCTTTAAATAACAGTCCAAGAAGCTCATAGATCTAGAGCTGATCATGTTGTAATTTTCCTTTTGCCAGCTCTGCCACATCACAGACACGGTGTTGTGCAAAGGGTCAGCACAGCCCTGTCCGTCCTTCCTGAATAGTGAAGTCCAGCTTGTGTTCCCAAGGCCAGCATTGTGTCTTGCACGTTCTGTTCCCAGCTCCATCCATGGTCTTGCAAACTGCTGGACCGATCACTCTATAACTCAAATCCATCCTTATCACTCCTGGCCAAGGACCATGTTGCTTTAGGATCAAGTCCAGATTCCTTAGCTAGTCCATCTCCAGCGGACTCGTTCCTTCCTTTGGCCTTACCCTTTTCCTTGGAGACTTACAGCTACTCCAAGCTCCTGACATCCTTGGGGTGCTGGGCTTCCTCACCCCAGATCTATTTTGGCTGCCTCCTTTTCCTAGAATACCCTTCTTCTCCTGGCCTATGTTCCTGAGCCCTGTGGTTCTGTGCATGTTCTCAGGAACCGCCCCAAACCCCAGCCCTTTTAGTGAAGTGAGGTAGCACATTTGCTGCCTAGGAGTTCCCCCCTCCCCGTGCATGTACATGCCAACAACCACCCACACTCACATGTATGTGCATAGACACATATACATACATGTAGCTGCACATACGGACACATGTACTCCTTCATACATACACCTACTCAAGCACTCGCGGCACATGCATGCCTGCACACAGATACATGCACACTCACCCCAACACATAATATGCACAATTTATACACATATTCTCACATGTACACACGCTTGTACATAATGGCATATATTCACCCATACGCATGCACACCCATACGCATGCACACCCTTGTATGTGTATACATGCACTTACTGACACAATTCATACACATTCTTGCACACATGTATACATACACCCATACATAACACACACTCAAATTTGTCTACCTACGTGCACACTGACACAATCATATACCCACATGTATGTATTCACATGTAACTTCACATCTGTACAACATACATACACACGTGCAGTCACATTAATGTGTGCATGGGTATACTGACACATGTACTTGTGCAAGTGCAAAACATGCTCTTATACATGCAGTCACACATGCATGTGTGGCATGCTCACACCGACATCTCATTTGTACACATGCACTAGTGCACATTTGCACAAGGGACACATGTTCATTCTCATGCATGCACATGTACATACATGTACAAGTCACACAGACTCGTAGACATACTCATGCATAAACACATGTGCATATATACAGACACACACTCACATTCACACACATAATACACTTAAACATCTCTACCTGTATGCAGACTCACAGATACATATTCAGTCACACTCACAAATGTAGTTACTTGTACACACACACTTCCACTTCCTAGAGGCTGGTTGCCTGTGTTCCTAGAGGCCCCAGGCTTAGTATTCAGACAGAGCAGCTCTCCAGAATACAAATGAGGGTTGGTATCTATCTGCGGAAGGGAAGTCTGGCTCTCTCGAGGAGCTGTTTGAAAAAGGCAGACAGGAAGTAGTCAGTGAGGAAGCACCCTCCGCATACCTAGGCTGACCAAGAGGGGTCAGGGAAGGACAGCAGGGGCCGGAGGGGCTGATCCTGCCAGGGCTAGTGCCTGCTCTGCCCTTGTCCTGTCCTACCTCCACCCTCGCTGTCTGGGCACAGGTCTTGCCGGCCCACAGGTGATGGGGCTGTGCAGTCACATGCTGTGTGCCCCGAGGACAGAAGGCCAGGGCTCCTGTCTCACTCCTCAGGCCTGGCTCAGGGAGGACCCCAAAGTCTCTTTCATTTTATTGGCCACTCTGCAGTCAGAGCCCCTAAGTTGTAAGAGATGTTGTGAATTATTCGATGCTTCATGTATTCCTAAGAGAGCTGAGGTGCACGTCACGGAGTTGTGTTCGCATAAAGACCTTGGCAGTTACAAGGCTTCAGCCTGTTTCTTAGCTCAGCCTTTGTCTCAACTCGCTGGTGCCTCGGGGTTCTTCTGCTGGGATTGGGTCAGGCCAGGCATGGCTGGGCTGCCAGTGATTGGAAATAGCAGATGGGTTGCCTGCCAGGGACTGTCACACAGGTTGCATACTGCACACTTCAGCGGTAGTTGCTGTGAATGGCACCCTGTCTGTGGCTAGGCTTAGTGCCCCTGGTGTATGTTGGAGGCCGGCACAACCTTCTCTTGAGCCCACCTACAAGGTTTAGCTATGCAAATCTCCAATTCTAGCTCTATGGCTGCCTCACACATTCTGTTGTGCCAAGACCCCTGAGCCCACGAAGGCTTTTCCGGACCATGTGGCGTGCTGTGATCTAGGAGGGTCTGGGAAGGTTCTGCCTGGGTGTTGTTTGGCCCTTGGCCTTGGGTAATGTCCGCTCCAGTGGTCTGCTGAGAGCTCACAGCCCTGCCTCCCATGCCCTGGCCTCCTGGTACAGGTTATTCTTTCTGCAGAGCCTCATGAAACCAGTATGTTGGAGGTGTGACTGTCCTCGGCCCCTCTGTGTACCCAGCACTGTGCCGGCCCTTGTGCCATGAGGAACCTCTCACACCCTTCACTCTCTGCCATATTTGTCTTCCTTCCAGCTGCTTTTCTGGACTGCCATTTGGTTCTGCCATGTGCATACTCTCTCAAGAGGTGCCTGTGGCCGTTCATCTTGACCAGGTTGGAAAAGGATGCATGTATGGTGTGGCTGTTGGGTGGCCCATGGTGAGCAAGAGTGAATCTTGGGGTGGAAGGAGAAACAAATGGAGCTGAAATCTCTGTTCTGCCATGTCGCGTTGTCACCTCCACCTAACTGCCGCCTGTTTGTTGCCCCAGGCTGTCTGGGCCATGGGACCCTTTGGTCTTTGCCAGTTCTGGCCACTTGCCTCTCCACCTCTGGAAGCAAAGGTTGCAGAGTTAGTGTGTTCTCTTCTCCTGGGGCTCCACTTCGTGGTGACCCCATGTGGTGGTGTGTCACATCCTGGTCACGGAGGAGCCGCCGAACTGAGAAAGGCTTCCTCAGGAGGAGGAATCACCACATTCTATAAAGGTCCTCGCCGTGTTTGGGGGGAATGTCATAGACCGGCATCTCCCTGAGAGTTCGGGCCACGGACCACAGGCACTCGAGCCACCTCTCTTGGCTCCCATGAGGAGCAGGCAGACCCTTCCTGCTGCTCAGGTGGGCTCTTCTTCCAGAGCAGAGGCGGGGCAGGCGGGGGGGGGGGTGGCGGTGCAGGAGGAGCCTCCCTCTGTGGAGCAGGGCGGGATGAGCTGAGACCTTGGGTCAGGTGTGGGCCTGAGTCTTGTGTTAGAGAATCAGGAGAATCCTTTTCAGTTTCTGTGAGCTCCTCTCACACATTCCTCCCTGGATGCCCGCAGCAGCCCCCTGTGGTCGCTGTATTCAGAAGGCAGCTCTCACTGCAGAGTTCTTGTTCCTAGATATGGAGGGTGTGGCAGAGGCAGGATTCGAGCTCTGCAGGCCTTTTCTGCTAGAGGAGAGAAAAATCCTTATATCTCACTTGCTGTGTGTGGCACTCAGAGCAAACAGTGCCGCGGATGTCTCTCTGCTCCTCTCATTTGGTTTGGATTGGCAGCAGGTGAATCTTGTCTCTTCCCTGTCCTGCAGAGCGCTGGTGGCCCAGCCCCATTGGCTTGGAGAGCTTGTACTTTGAGTGGGCGGGCACCTGGCTGGTCTCTTTCCACCCACTCCTAGCCGGATTTGTACATTCCTGGTAAATCCAGGCTCCCGTTCACTGCTGGGACCTATCTGGGTATTCTCTGCCAACCAGCCCTCTGAGGGGACGTGTGCTTCTCATTTACGATGCAGTTTGGTAATTCTAGAAGACCTGTGAGAGATGCACTTATGGATAGCAGGGTGGAAAACCCCTTGGGCCCTCTGTCTGTCCCTGTCCCGGGAGAGCAGGTGGCTGGTTCCTGGTCCTTCTGATGGGAACTGGTCTGGCACCTTGTTGGCGTCAGCCTGTCAGCTTTCCTCCTTCTCCTCGTGAGTTTGGGAGTCCTCCAAGATGGCCCCGCCCTGGTGCGTGAACACAGGAGCAGTGCCTGCGTTGTTTCTCAGCAGCTGGCAGCCAGTCCTTGAACCTGGGAAGGGGCTCTTTGCTGGGTGGAAAGGCATGTGTCCATGTTTTGAGCCGCTTCTCCTGTCCTGTGGGACAGGGTATCTGTCCCACACAGCAAGCATCCCTGGCATTGCCTCCTTTGTGAAGGGAAGGGCAGGAATGCGGGTAGCCCTGTGTCACCTGCAGTGCCGCCAGAAAGCAACTGTCCCATTCTGCCCACCCACCCAACACACACACAGCCCCATGCACTCTGAAGGTCGGTCTCCTCCACAAAACTGCTTCACAGCATCTACAGATCCAACTTATGTAAGGCCATCTTCACAAGGACCGCTGGAGACCCTGAGAAGCCCAGTGGTGACACCAGGAGGGGCTAGCTCCCCCACGATACCAGGTAGAGGTTAGAGCTTCCATCGGATGGCCATTTAGCATGGGGGGAGGGGCAGATCATGCAGAATGTGGTAGCTGCAGGGGAAGCAGAGATTTGGTATGCCATGGATCCACTCTGATAAAGGAACGGTGCGAGGAGGGCTAGCTGCATGGGTTGTGCTCACCCAGAGGCAGGGGTGCAGGCAGTCCTGCAGGTAACCTGTGGGCACTGTGGGGAAGGCCCTCCTCTGGAGCCTCCGGGCTTTAACCCTGCCCCATCCTGTGTCTGACAGGCGGAGATGTTCCTGCATTGGTTCCCTGGCCCAGTCTGTACTAACAGCTTGTTGGGGCAGGTTGACCTGTGGGTGGTCAGATCTCCAGATAGCAGGGCAAGTAAGGGAGGGCTGGTGTTCTGAAGTCAGGTCTGTAGCACGGCTGTACAGAGGAGGGGGCCAGACCACTGGTGTGGGGGTAGGGATGCTGAAAGTGTAAGCAGGGACAGAGCATTGTGGAGGCTTCCAGATGGTACCTTGCTACCACCTAGAGACAGAAGGAGCCATTAAACATTCAAGGGGGAAGGACCAGAAGGAGCCACAACCAGATCTCTGGTGTGGAATTCAAGGGGAGACAGATATGAGACAAAAGGTGGATTGAATCTCTGGCTTTGCCTCAACTGCTCTTAAAGTGATTTCTAGGACACAAATAGGCCCTTTTTTAATTAAAAATTTCCAGAACTTCAAAAGATTGTGCAAGGAGTTTACAATTGAATATGTCTTTGTAAGTGTGCAGAGCTTTGTGTTCAGAGCCAATCTTCCAATACTCTCCCAGGTCCCGTCTGTTCCTCCCCCCAGACTCATTTCCCATGTCCCCGGTCACACATGTACACTGAGTGTTCTGGCTGTATTTGTCCCCAGTTCCCTTTTTCATTCACCACTTTCCTACTGCGCCCCCCCCCCATCTCATTTCAGCCTCCTGATCCTCATTTTGTTAAACTGTCTGCTAATTGTTTGAAAGGTTTGCTCAGTGAAGTTTCACTCCTATTATATGCTGTACTTCAGTCAACCAAATTGTGTGCCACTATGTGTACTCGTATGAGAGGTGGTATTCCCCCCCCCCCCCCCCAGTCATGGGGTTTGAACTCTGGGCCTGGGCACTGTCCTTGAGCTCTTTTTTTTTTTTTTTTTTCTCAATGCTAGAGCTTTACCACTTTGAGCCACAGCACTGCTTCCAGTTTTCTGGTGACTAATTGGAAATAAAAGTCTCATGGACTTTCCTGCCCGAGCTGGCTTTGTACTTTGGTCCTCCGATCTCAGCCTCCTGAGTTACCCTGAGCTAGGATTCCAAGTGTGAGCCACTAGCGCCCAGCTGGGCTGGCACTTTGATGGAGCAGAGTCATCACAAGGTTTCTGGTGAGGCTTCAGCCAGGGTCAGAGGACCTGGCCAGAACCTGGGTGCTTCTCCATTCTGGGTCCTGTTTCCTGAACTCAGGCCTTAGGCAAACCTCGCCTTAAATCCCCATGGCCATTGCTCACAGCTGTTCAGTCTCCACGGTTTCCTCCTCTCCTCCTCCTCCTCCTCCTCCTCTGATAGGCTGAGAATGTCCAGGTCCCAGCAGGAGCCCTGAACCTGCCTCTGATTGGGGTCACACAAGCTTTCCTGACCCAAGATCCTGATTGGTCTAGCCAAAGTTGTATGATGGGAGAGGGATAAGAGAGGGATGGAAGCACGAGGGACTTGAGGGACGAAATCTTGTCATCTCACTTGTTTTGTGCACCAGTTTCCTCTCTAACCAGGAATGGGCTTTCCTTGCAGGAGTATATAGATGCCCACCCTGAGACCATCGTCCTGGACCCCCTCCCTGCCATCAGAACCCTGCTTGACCGCTCCAAGTCCTACGAGCTCATCCGGAAGATCGAAGCCTACATGAAAGGTACAGATACACATGGCTTGGCACTTGGTCACAGATGGTCACTGCACAAGGCGAGCCTGGAGTTATATCCGTCTAAGTGCTTTGGCACAGGAAGTAGTTGAGTTCGGTTGGAACAGCCGTTCTGAAGAGGTCCTTTCCTTCTCTGTGACCAGCATGATAGGAAATAAAAGCCCTGCTCCCTGCAAGAGGCTTTTGTTTGGCTGCACTGAATCCCTGGAGGGTGGAGACGTTTCCCAGTCACAGTGGTTGGGGAACGGAGTGTGTGCAGACCTGCCTGCAGCAACAGCAGCAGGCCAGGGACTTTCGTAACTGGGTGAAGGAGACAAACAGAAATCAGGGCCTTTAATCAAACATTTGGAGCTTGGCCATGTGGCTGCTGGCCTCGGTGGGTACGTGCTACTCTCCAGCTGGGGCCTCCCTCCTAGCTCTGGAGCTTCTGTTGGCTAAGGCCTCTTGTGTCCTCAGGACTTGTCTCCCCAACTTCGTCCCATCAGGGAGCAGGGCAGCCCCAGAGAAGTCTAGATAACTTTTCAAGGTACCTGTACCAAGAGTGACCCCCTGCTCCCCTTCTCGTTACATTTGAAACAGAAGTCCTTGGCCCTGAGGTCCTAGGATCAGGCGAGGCCCCTCTGCACTGATTGTGTGGTGGTCCTGGCTGCCTTGAAACCAACCTAGATGGTCCCCTCCCACGCTTGTGGGACCAGAGGGCCCAGTTTGGCTGACAGGGCCAGAGGCAGCCCTGGAAATGAAAACATGGAAACATCAGTGTTGGGCAAGCACCTGTGCCTGCATTCATTTGGATTAAGCCTCTTTCTTAGGTTCTCTCTCTCTGTATTCCTTGGTGGGTACATATAGGTCACTAAGGTTGTTGTGTTCATCAGCTCTTTGCTTCTGTAACAAAACGCCCAAGACAGGCTGTCTTTATAAAGTGAAGTGGTGTGTGTGTGTGTGTGTGTGTGTGTGTGTGTGTGTGTGTGTGTACACACCAGTACTGGAGTTTGAGCTCAGAGCTTAGGTGCTGTACCGTAGCTTTTTCACTAGAGCTGACACTCTCTTACTTGGGCCACTTCTAGCTTTTTGGTAGTTAATTGAAGAAAGGACTTTCATGGATTTTCCTGCCTGAGGAAAATCCTCAGGTCTCAGCCTTCTTAGTAGCTAGGATTACGGACATGACCAGTGCCTGGCACTGTTTTGGTTTTGGTTTGGTTTTACCACTAAAAAAAATAGGCTTTGAAGGAAGAAAGACTGAGGCTGGGTCTGAGTCCAGGCTGCAGCTGGCCATGTGGTCCTGCGTAAGTTGCTTAATCTGGGCTGCCTGTGTGGTGTGGTGGAAGACGTGACATGGAGAGCAGGACATACCCCACATGACAAATGGCCTCTCCGGGTTAGATCCTGGGTTAGGATACCTGGCGGGACGTCTGGAGATACTTCACACAGTCGGAAGTGGTGCTGTGGCTCAAGTGGTAGAGTGCTAGCCTTGAGGGCAGAGAGGCTCAGAGACAGCACCAAGACCCTGAGTTTAAGCCCCATGACCACCCCCCCCCAAGAAAAAAAGAGAGAGAAAGGCCCCATGGCTTAGTGGGTCACATGGGAACCATGACGTGGTGCCTCTCCTGCTACTGCCACATGTCCTGGGCATGTGGATCAGGTCTTAGTGCCCATGCCAGCTTTTCGGAGGCAGAAACAGGGCTGCAAGTCGAGAGTGGGCCTGAGTGAGCATGTGTGGTGAGTCAAGGGCAGGAGCCTGGAGATGCGGCAGTTCTGTGGTGTGCATAGGATATGGCATTCCAGGTGGTAGTTTAGGAGGCCAGTAGCCGGGAACTGCTGCCCACCTGCCTGGCTCTAGGGGCACCAAGAGACCACATCAGAGTGTTTGAGTGGGGGCCACCACAGTCCAGTCTGAAGATTGTCAGGTGGCCACAGGCAGACAGGTCCCAGTGAAATGGTGGAGACTCAGAGAAGGAGGCCCAGGGGCACATCACAGAGGGAACCACTCGGCCTCCGTGCCTGCATGAAGGATGTCCGAGCCCCAGGCAGGCCTGCCTCCCTCAGGTGCAGAGTTTGCTCTGTGGGCCTTTACCAAGTCCACTTTACCAAGTGGCTATCACCTGGGGGCTTGGGCCACTCCCCAACAGGTTCCACCAAATGGCAATCTGTCCCCTGACTGCTTGCAGGAGTGGGGAGCCTATTTCTTGCCAAGGTCCACTTGAATATTTATAACAGCATTACAGGGCACACAGAATTATCAATACAGGCAGATGGTTCTGACGAGAAGTATATGAGACGCACCCGTGTCTGTCCTGCCATGTGCCTAATGAGTTCATGGTCCTTCTATAGTAGATGCCAAGCAAGGGCCCCTGTGCACAGCAGGGCTGGTGCACATCTGACTTGAACCCCCACCCTGAAGCCTTCCCTTCATGCTGGTCACTAGGGCCAGCCCTGGGCCTTCCTGACATTCAGGAGTGGGGCACTGGTTTCCACCGAGTCAAAGGTGGAGACATGGGGTCTGTCTGTTCTGGGGTGTGGGTGAGACAGAGATCAGCTGACTGGAATCCGGAGTTGTGCGATTGCAGCTGCAGCAGCAGGGAGCCGGGAGCGGTGAGCTGCCGCTGGGAGCCTCCCTCTGGGCACTACTGGAGTGGGACCATCCCTGGTGGCCAGGACTTGGTGGGTGAAGATGGAGGGCGTGGCCTCGTGGGCTGCAGATGGGGCAATAAGGGAAATCCAGCGGGAGACTCTGTGTGGTCACTTGTGTGGGACTCACAGTGTGAGACAAAGGCCATTCAAGTGGGTCCTAGATGCCATCTGCCAGGAGCCATGCACTGGAGGTGACAGGGCATCCATCCCAGGGTGGGCCTGGGCTACTTGTGGCCAAGGGGAACCCCTTGCCTGAGCCCTAAGGGCAGGCTTGGCTCCGGGCCAGCAGGAGCTGTTGGGTGGGGGCTGTGAATGCCGCCCTCTGGGTTTTCCTAACTGTGCTTGCCAAGCTGGCTGGTATGCTTTCAGAAGGGCAGCATGAGGCTGGGGCTTCCTGAGCCCTTTCCTGCCCGCGGCTGCAGGTGCAGAGACCCTCCTGGGAGGTGGGCCCTGGGTTTCTCTGGCCTGCCTGCTCCCCGTTGCTTTGGAGGCACATGGCCCTTTCAGGCGTCTGTCTGTAGATGGCCATAATTACCCTCCGAGTTCCCTTGGATAATTACAGCAATGCAAGTGACACAGCTTTTGTTTGAGAGAAGGGGATGGTGAGCTTGGTGAGCCTCCCCCAGCTGCCGCGCCCCCCCCCCCCCCCCCCCCCCGCAGAAGTGGCTCTCCCCATTATCAGAGAACCTAGGCTACAGGAAGCAGAGGCTGCTGGGAGGAGGCATATCCCCTTCATGACACAGATGACCCACGCTCCTGACTGTCATGCCCATGGAACGGGTCTCCCGGAGTAACAGGCATCCACGCTCGGGTGGCCGTTGGTCTCCATGCAGAGCATTTCTGCGGAGGACTGTCCCTTCTTTTATTTATTTATTCATTTTTTTATTTATTGTCAAAGTGATGTACAGAGAGGTTACAGTTTCATACATCAGGCCTTGGGTACGTTTCTTGTACTGTTTGTTACCTCCTCCCTCATTCCCTCCTTTCCCTCTCCCCCCATGAGTTGTTCAGTTGGTTTACACCAAATGGTTTTGAGGACTGCCCCTTCTGTATCAGCTTCATCTGTGGCGTGCCTGGCAGCCTGTGTGTGGTCGGTGTGCTGCAGTCCCGCCTTCCCAGAGCTCATCTCCTGTACCTGGACAGCGAGGGGAAGCAGCACCCACGCTCGGCCTCAGTCAGCACAGAGCTGCTGGGACAGCAGGGACCTGAAAGATGGCTTCCCTCAGCTAGGATGGCCCTCCCCCTGATGTAAAGACCCAGAGGAAGGCTGCCCGGCTCTGGGGTGAGCAGCGGGAACTCGGTTGGCCGGCTTCCAACTCATTGTTCTCCGCTAGGATGGCCTTCTGGCCCACAGTGGTGGCCGACCATCCAGACGTCACATCCAAGATGTAGGTGTTGGGGAGGAGAGCAAGTGAAAGGGAAGATCTGTATTATATTCATAAACGGTTTCGTTAAATGACAAGCCCTTTATACAGCTAAAGTAATGATAATAGAAGAATCCCCCCCCCCCCAAAAAAAAGAAAAAGTTCCAGTTACCCTTTAAGGAAGGGTTCTAGAACCTACAGCCTCAGCTGTTCTGCTGTCATTGGCCAGAAGTAGCCACAGACTGAGCTGCAAGGGAGGCGGGAAATGTAGCCCTTGGTCTGGAAAGCAAACAAAAGGGGGGGGGCTCGGGGGTAGAATGCCTGCCTTCAAAGCCTGGGGCCCCCAAAAGAGAAAAGAGCGTTTTTGTTGTTTTAATAAGGGCCAAGGTGAAAGTGAGACGCATCAGTGGTGTGCCGCAGCTCCGTGCGGGAGATGGGCGCCTGCCTTGGGGCCCAGCCTTTTCACGGGGACTGGCATTTGGAGAGCCCATTGCTCCGCGGGTAGGCGGGGGTGCGGCCTCAACCTGTGGGCGCTGCAGCCCCCCCCCCCCCCACACACACGGCAGCTGGAGACCAGGAGACTTCCGAGTACCCCAGCCACCCCCCACCATGGCTCCGTCCCGCTTCTGGGAGGCAGGCACTTGGAGACAGGCCTGCACCCACACCCCTCAAATGAAGACACCTGGTGGAAGCGCCCAGGGTCTAGATGTTGTCTGGTGGGGGGGGGGGGGGGGAAGGGAGGGAGAAGGCCGTGGTGACACACCGTGATTTGCCTTGGGAGAAGGACCGGTGGGCACTGGTGTGTGTTGGGGCCCCCCGAGAACAGAGGTGAAAGGTCTCGGGCAAGAACAACAGCTCCACGGCTCCTTTATGGCTCTGCAAACTCTGTTCGTCTCTCCCAGAACCTCCCACACGCGAACTCTGGGGTGACAGATGGCCTGTCCCAGATGCCAGGCCCCCTGGGGGAGGAGGGTACACAGCACAGATCAAGTTTCTCTGCCTGTGGTTTTATGGGAATTTAATCAGGGTTCATCTTGGAGGTGATTGGGAAGCTGGTTTGAAATTGAGTAATCTAGACAGCAAGGGAAGAGAAAACATTCCTTAGAGCCCAGGAGAAATGATGGCCCGAGGAGCCCCTGTGTGGGGGGTGGCCCTGCGTGGGGTTGACCCCGTGTGGGGGTGGCCCTGTGTGTGGCGAGTTGTGCCCGTCACTGCTGGCTGCAGGGCTGTGGGCCCAAGCACAGGCCTCTGGCCGCCCTTTCCCCAGGGCCCGAGGGCTTCGCTGGCTCTCAGGTCATCACTCTGCTGCAGGGAAGCTGTGTTACCATGCCGGTTGTAGGACCACAGGTGCGTTGATCGAGTGGCTCTGGACCCCCAGCAGCTGGGGGGGTCTGGGCTGGACCCCATTGTTTGAGTCTCTTTTAGCCAGTTTCCCGAGCCCAGTGCCTCCCTGTTACGCTCTGCCTCTTGTCCTCCTGCCCAGGGTGGAATTTCCAGAGACTGATGCCCAGTCTCTGGACTGGGGACTCTGCCCAGGGTCCCTGGGGCAGAGCCCTGCTGACTGGCTCTGGCCCTCAGCCTGGGCACTGGCTCCTGAGGTGCCCTCTGGTGTCCAGGAAGTGACACTGGCCACTGCTTCAGAGGGTCCCCAGGTATTTCCCATGGGATCCCTGACTGGAGCACAGCCCCGTCTGATCCCGAGGTCAGCAGCTCGAGGGGGGTGGGGACAGTGTGGTGTGCTGACAGACCCTGGCTCCGACCACAGCCCAAGGAGCTCACCCCCACCCCGGGGACCCACTCAGCGGCTCCTGAGACGCTGTCCCACCTCAGATGGGGCAGAGGGACCCTTGGGCGCATCCATCCAGTCTGAGAGCCCAGGCTGCGGGGTCTGGTGTGAGGACAGAGGCCCAGAGCATGTGGCCATGAGAGTAACACCCACACAGACTGACCAAGTGGGGGGTGTGGAGGCTCCTGCTGAGCCGCCCCTCCCCCGCAACTATGCACCAGCTATGGGCCCTACTGACATCCCATTGTACTAGGAAATGGCCTGGGGCTCAGTGAACCCCCTCTCGTGTCCGAGCACTGGTTCTGGCCGGCACTGACAGCAGCTCCCTCCCGTTCTCCTCATCTAGTGGCCCCTTTTCCATGAGGACACAGGGCCTGGGAGGGGGCCGGGGCTCCATGAGGAGTCAGAGCTGAAGCCCAGCTGTGTGTGCATATCATGCCGCCGTGTGTGTGTGTGTGTGTGTGTGTGTGTGTGTGCGCGCGTGTGTGTGCGTGTGTGTGTGCGCGCGCGCATGCGCGCACGCGTGTGCCCGGCAGCTACTGCTCGAACTCCCCTCTGACGCCTGTGACAGATCAAAGGCCACACTCCTCGCCCTCTTCACTCCTCTGCACTCTGGTGACCAGAACCGTGGCCATCCACAGGGCACTGCGTGGCACCTCAGGGAGCCCCAGCATAAAGCAAAGACAGGAATCAGGGAAAGGAAGATGTCAGCTCTGCTGGGAACGTGTTAGATTATGGGCTTCTTTTGCCGCAGGACTTCTCAGAACCTTTAGCGCACTGTGTGACTCTTTAGTCCTGGGTCGGGGTGTGTGGTATTTTACAACACTGTTAACTTTATATTATGGTAAGGCAGGGAAAATGGTAAGGAAGCGGTGACATGCCACCAGTTATGAGACATGTATCAATTTCACAGGTGGTTAAAAAAAGAATGGTGCCTTAGAATTGATGGACTACAGTGTGGTTGTCCTTTTCCATTTAATCAGCTGGCATCTGTCCCCTCTCTTTTTATGGGTGTCTGGTGAGAGGCCTGCTCCATCCCTACACACTCAAATTATAGCCTGGGGGTCCCCTAAGGGCCTGCACCCAGAGCAGGACGCATCTTCTCTTGAATCCTCTGTTAACCTTCTGGACCTTACTTGCCAGCGATTCCGATCTTCAGAGGCAGCTGTTTGCAGTTTGGAGCCTCGCCTAGAGCCTTTTTATGCTTTGTGAGACGTATGTATGTCTTTTAAATAACTAGAAGCAAGATCATATTCAGTGTATTCTGGTACCGCCTGTGACTCCTTTATATATGCGTTGGCTTTGAACATCAGCCAATAAAGATGAGAGAGATTAGGTTTGCCTTTTTGATCGCAACATAATATTCTAGTGTGTGGGTAAGTCACAACTTCCTTGACTATTTGGGCTTAGAATAAGGGTTATTCCAGGTTTTGTTTGGATTTGTTGTTGTTTAACAAACTGGGTTATGTTTCTGTAAAATAAATTTCTCTGTCAAAAACTCTAAACCATCCGGGCACTGGTGGCTCACACCTGTAATCCTAGCTACTCAGGAGGCTGAGATCTCGAGTATCATGGTTCAAAGCCAGCCCAGGCAGGAAAGTCTGGGAGATTCTTATCTCCAATTAACCACCAGAAACCCAGAAGTGGCACTGTGGCTCAAGTGGTAGCACATTAGCCTTGAGCTAAAGAGCTCAGGAACAGTGCCCAAGCCCTGAGTTCAAGCCCCACACACACACACACACACACACACACACACACACACACACACACACACACACACACACACACACACCCTACCTAAATCATCCTCACATCTGCGGATCTTGCTGGTTTACCCTTCAAGGAGCTTGAACCATTTTACGGTAGTCAGCCCATCTGCCTGAGGGAGTGACAACCATCTCATCTTAACCTGTTGTGACGGGGAACAGAGCATTTCTTGGTGTGTTTATTGGACACCTACATTTCTCTTGTGAATGAATCTTTTCATGGTCTTGCCCCATTTCTATTGGGTTGTTATTTTTCTTACTGATTAAATAGAGCCCATTGTGTATGAAGGAAATTGTCCCATTATTAATATATATATTTATATATTTATATTTATATATATGGGGTTTGACCAGTGCAAGCTTCATCTTCACTCTGGAGCCAATCTAACCATTTCTCTTCTTTTAGTATTTATACTGCCAGCAAGAGCACTCCAAACACTATTTTATAAAAAAGGAAACAAAAGCATTGGGGAACTGGAGCTGAGTGGGGTGGAGAGCCAGCCTCGGGTCAGAGGTGGGGGCTGTAATCGGTGGGAACAGCTGCCACCAAGCTAATCCACGTCTCCAGCCGCCGCTGGGGGCTCAGGAGCGTCTGTCTCCATCTGCGCTGGTGCCTGACTCCTCCGGTCCTGGCTTTGAACATTGCACGTGGCTCTTGGGCCCCATGAGATGACATGGTCACCAGCTAGCTCAGACAGGCTGGAGAAAAACTCTTCATTCCGAGGGCCATGGCACGCTTCATCTAGCCCCACTGGCCAGGTCCTGGGTTCTCCTCTGGCTTCCTGGCCGGGGAGGGAGCTGCTTGCTATCACCAGACCTTGGGCCTCTCCAAAGCATTCAGGGACCAAGGTGTGGGCTACACCTGCGGATTCTCTTTCTCTCCCAGGGCTCCCGCATGACCATTACCTTTCTGCTTAACTTGCTGTTGCTGCAGAGTGAGGACGGCCGCTGAGTGGCTTCTCACGGTCCTGGTCTTTGTCTCACAGCCCAATGGGTCAGAGGCACCCCTAGTGTGCCTGGGCTCCTGGTGGAGGCCCTGGGTAGCGTCACCCCCAGGACACAAAGAATGCCTGTGGCTGTAGGACTGAGGCGTCCCTGTCCTTCACGTTTGGCTGGCCGCCTTCAAGCCAGACACAGTGATGCAGTCAGCTCTGAGCCCTGAGATGAAGCCAGGCCCCCAGGCTATCTCTCTGTTTGCAGGTCACCATCATACCAGGCCCAGCCACCATGCAAGCCACATGGTGTCACACAGAGCGGGGCAGGGCAAGTGCGCCCGTGCGTGTGGTGTCTTTCCCTTGTCTGTCACGTCTCCTGTCCATCACCCATGGCACGTGGCTCCTGCCACCTTTGCTTTGGGGTCTGTCGTGCTACACTGACCCTCACTCTTCCCTACGGCAGCCTCCCTGCACTGCACAGGGCCCTGTCCTGGCCCCCAACGTGATCCATAATGTTGCATCTGTTAATAATATCCTCCGTTCCCTTGACTGCCTCCAGCTTTGGTGGTTGATGTAGGCCGCCTCCTTCTAGAAGCCCGCCTTTCTGCCCATTCCCTTCCCCTTGTGGACCTAGAACCTTCTCCCTACCCCAGACCTTCAGTCACACACTAATCCTGCTGCCCCATCTGATGGCTGCTGTCTTCTTGTTCCGCTGACGGTGAGGCCTGAGGACAGGGAGCAAGCTTGTCTGTCTTCATGGGTTTGCAATCCCTAGGGCAGGGCTTGGGTGTGGTGCATGCTTCCTGAATGTGTAATGGAGGAGGGATGGCATTAAGACTCAGATGCATAAGGAGCGGATGCTCTGAAGGAGCTCTGACATGGAACCCAGGGTTGGGGGGCTTGGGGGCTCCCCAGCGGAGCAGGGACAGCACGGCCTTAGGTTCTTGAGGAAGTAGCGTTTGAAGCATGGTGGCCTGCTTGGGTCAGGCCTGTAGGTAAGGCTCAGCACCAGAGGAGAGGTGCTTAGGGACCTGGTGAGGTGGCAGAGGGTGGGGTAAAGGAGACCAGTACAGAGATCGAAAGATAGCAGTGACCAGCCTTGCTCTGCCATGTTGGCCAGGCTCTCAAGCACATTCCCACCCAGGGCCTCTGTTTACTGCTATGCAAGTGGAGGTAGTAGCAGTAACCCATGCCCCTGGTCTGTTACAAAGGCTCTGGGAGCTGAGGTCCTCCCGGTTCAGCAAGGGGCTGGCGTGGAGCTAGGCTACCTGTGCCAACTGTTGTGGTTGCCAGCCCTGTGCAACATGGCCCAGGTATCATCCGTAGCCTCTGTTCTGCTTGTGTGTTACTGCGGAAGCCCAAGCAGCTGCTAAACAATAGTGGGAGTTTCTTTGCTCATGAATCTGGGGCTTGGCTAGGCTCCACCAGGTCTTCTCCAGGGCAGACTCACCAGCCTAGGACAGGCCAGCGAGCCTGCTGCCTTGAGGTTAAGGAAACAGGCATGTGTGTTCCAGGGAAAAGCCCTCCCTCCCTCATCCCACTTCTCTGTGAGGCCCCAGGGCCAGCCCACACGCTGGGATGGCAGTCCGTGGCCATCTGACACAATTATCGAGACTGAGAAGCCCCAGGACCTGCCACCTGCAGACTGGAATGATCCCCGGGAAGGCCAGTGGTGTGACATCGGATCCAAGCCTCCGGAGTCCTGAGCGCTGGGGAGCTGACTGTCTGAGTTGCAGTTTGAGGAGAGGGGCAGGGGGTTGAAAGCCCTGAGACAGTGTAAATTCTCCTCACGTTGGGTGGTCAGTCTCCCCTACCCAGCGTGCTGATTCCAGTGTTTGTCTCATCCGGACACAACCAGAGTCATGTTGGACCAAATGTCTGGTTTCCCTGTGGCCCAGTGACGTGAATGCACAGTTGTTGCCATCATGAACTTACAGGCCTGTTTGCGTCCAAGCTCCAGATCAGGCTGTGGGCCTCCCGAGCCTTGACTTAGCCCTGCGCCCCTTAGGCCCTTGGCAGCAGTGGCTGCCTTAGCTACAAGGATCAGGATCACAATTCCTGGGACCGAACCAGAGCTGCAGCAGATGTTCCAGTGGCGTTCCCACACCCCCCTGGGCAGGCTGGCTTCAGAGCCTGGAACTTCTAGATGTCTTAACAAACAAGACACAGTATTTCAAGTTTATCTTGTCCGGGATTATTAATAGGCCTAAAGATACACAGGGTGATGTCACTGCCATCCCATTGTTTCCGCTCCTTCTGAAGGGACACAGATCCAGCCCTGCTGGGCGAGGAGAGACGAGTCCCTCTCAGATACTCAGTGTGGGAGGAACAGTCCAGAATAGGTGTCGGGAGGTCTTGCTCTGCAAGCATGGAACTGTCAGAATCTCTGCCTCTCTGAGGGGCTCCACGTGCCTGCGCTTCACTGCTGAGTATTTCGAGGTGCTTACCGTCATTGCGGCCGCTACAAGCCGTGTGAGTTGCTTTCAGAGCTACTCTCATGCTGAAACGAAGTTGCTAGAACACACATCTTTCCCCGTCTGTAGTTCAAGAGTGTGTAGCATGTAGCTGATTCTGGGTAACTGAGCACTAAATGAGTTGTGGGCATATGAGCTCACAGACTGGCCTGCCAAGTCTTACTGCCACCCTTGTCAGGGCTGCTCCAGGCCAACAGTGCCACCTGGTGTCCAGTTGGGGTGCTGCAGGCCACCTCCGCCCCTCTCCTGGCTCCTGTTCCATTTGTTTATCTTCATGCACACACATTTGTCAAAGAGGTAGTTTTTACTGAATCCTGCCTTTTCCTGTCCCCAAGGATTAAACTACCTGGTTGCTGAGTCAGAACCCCAACACATTAACATTTATGGGCACAAGAGAGGAATAAGGCAGGAGCGGGGAGGGAAGTGGGAAGAGGTTGGGTGAGTGCAGGTAGGGAGGCAGAATCATCAGACTGCTTGCTCTGCAGAGCCTCAGGAAAGAGGTGTGGGACTCAGGGAGGCTTAAAAGAGCCAATTGCTGCCAAAATGAGGATCAGGAGGAGGAGGAGAAAAAGAGCAGGAGAAGGAAGAAGAAGGCCTCAGAAGTAGCATGTGGGGAGCCTGCTCTGTCTGGAGTCAGGGTATGGATGGGAGTACATAACTACCAACGAAGGCCTTTGTCAGCAGAAAGCTCAAAGTGCAGGAGGGCAGAGGCTTCAGATCTGAGCATGGGCTGGGTTGGTTTCTTCCCAGGCCTCTTCTTGGCTGGCAGATGGCTTCCCTCTCCCTGTGTCTGCACGTGTGTGTGTCTCTTCTAATTTCCTATAAGGATGTCGACATTGGAATAGGATCTACCCTCAATGAATTCATTTCACCTTAATTATGTCATTAACGATACTCTTTTCCCACTACAGTCTCGCCCTGAGGCTCAAAGACTCAGGTTGGGATACACATTTCAGCCAGCATGGGAAGTTGACAGAATTGGGTTGGGGAGGCCTTGGTCTCCTTTCACGGTGCCGGGCCCAGTGCTTGAGCTAGAAGGTGGGTGAGTAAGGAGAGCATGCAAAGGTGAGGCGGTCCTGAGGCTCTGATCTGAGACGGGGAGGAGGTGACAGGATACCAGGGGTCTTATGGGTTGGAAGCGGAGCACTCCATGTGCGGAAGACATGGCTAGGGTAGGGATCCTAGGGCAAGGGTTCGTGGAGTAGGACCCCGGGAACATGTAAGGAGCCCAGAGGAAGTCCCAGTGCCTAGTCCACTGGTGGTTGACCTGTCTATGTCCAGGAGCGCAGGTCCAGAGGGGTGGTGCTGGAGAGTGCTGTGTCCTGGAAAGCAGGGCTGGCTCTGCTTCTTGAGGCTGTCCAAAGCCCTCCTCAAGGGTGGCCTCCCCGCGTTCCAATGGCATTATTCCCCCATCTTACACACAACGCAGATCACATCAGGCGGCATTCATGACATCAGCCAGGCTGGCTCTGGAGCTTCCAGTATCACCATCCTCCCCGCCCTCATTTTGCCTTCTGGGTTGGTCTCTGTCCCGTCACTTTCCTTCCCACTGTGGCCCTCGCTATGAGCATCGGAGTAGAGTGCCAGGTGCAGGGAGTGTCCTTCGCTGTGGAACTTCCCACCAAACCACACTTCTGCCTACACCTGACGGTCCTGGAGTGAGAGGCCAGGGTGGTCACCTCCTCCGACACCTGAAGCTTCCTCAGCATTGTGGAAGGCAGTGTGCACGCGCGCGCGCACACACATACACACACACACACACACACACACACACACACACACACACACACACACGAGACAGCAGGCCCATCCTGCCGGTGCCAGAACCAAGCTATACCTGCCAGTTCATTTCTTGTTTTACAAGGATCCAAAGCAAATATGGCAAGATGCCCGCATGTGTTTGTTCCACAACTTAAGCGAGTTAGAGTTTGAAATGCATCCTTGCCCTGTGCGGTCTCCTGTGGAGGGGACGCGTGACCTGGATAGCATCATTTTCCTCACCTTCCAGCCAGGAAACGGAGGCACAGAGTGAAGGTGGAGGTGAGGTGGATTCCAGCCCAGGTAGTCCAGGCCCTCTGCAGGAAGGCCAGCCAGGTGGAGCGGGAGCTGTACCATTAGTTGTGAGATGGGGTGGTGAGCGCGGAGGAGGGGCCTCCTCCCAGATTGCTTAGGCCAGGGAAGTGGCCTAACCTGTGCAATCTCCAGGGAGAAGCAGGACTTTTCCCAGGCCGTGACGGGGGCAGAGGGAGGACTCCAGGGTGGCAGGTCTGGCATGTTCGGGTTCTGCTCAGCTCTTGATTTTAGAAACTCGGTGAGAACCTGGATCGTGTCGCCACACCCCCTTCCTGTGCCTGGGCACAATGGACCCCTCGTGGCCCCTGCATGAATAAGGCTGCTTCCTGCCATACAGCAGGGCCCTGGGAACAGGGAGTGGCCAAGAAAGCTCAACTGGGCCCAGCTCTGAGAGGCGCAGCTGAGGCTCTGGGCACACGAGGCCTGTGGGGGGAACCCCCCCCCCCCCAAGCCCTCCGAGCAGAGTCGGTGGGAGCCTGGCTGGTGCTTATTTCATGGTGTATTTACCCACCTGCGAGGGGTACAGCATGACCGTGGGCCATCACGCTTGTGCCTTCCTGACCCTCCATTCTGCTGAAAGACCCATAACTGGGCCAGCCTAGTGCCTATCATCCCAGCTATGCAGGAGACATAGACAGGAGAATTCCAGTGCAGGGATGGAGATAAGAGTCTCACAGACTTTCCTGCCTGTGCTGGCTTTGAACCATGATCCTTAGATCTTGGCCTCCTGAGTAGCTAGGATTACAGACACGAGCTCTTTCTGCTTTCCTGCTTATCCTGTGGCACCTGTGGCGTGGACAGGACAGGTGCTTGTGGTAAGGTACTGCAATCTTCCCTGCTGTGGACTTGGGAGGGTGTGTGGTTGGGGCCTGGTCCTTTCCATGGGCCCTCCAGCTTCCTGCTCTCTGGTCCAGGCAACAGAGAGGCAAGATAGGAGCCTTGCTATTTCCCAGGGGCTGCTGTTACAGCTCTCCGAAGAACACAGTCCACCATCTGACCAAAAAAAGCCTCTTTCCACTCTCATCCAGAAATAAAGATGACAGTTAAATAAGCAACAGTAGCCTTTTTCCAGGAACAGAAATAGCCTGGAGGGCTCCCAGCACTGCCTTATCAGAGCCTCTTATCTCCACGTGCGGGGGACCAGCTGCTGGCCGAGGCAGAGGCCGGCCCGAGCTGTCCTCCTGCGGACAAGGCTGGCGTGTCTGCGGGAGAAAGGCGGTGGCGTTGCGCTGGGCACCTCCAGCCACAGTGCCCACCTGGGCGCTGCAGGGCACGGTCCCGTCTCCCAGCCTCTGGTGATGTCTGCGCCCTGTTCTGTATGTGCTGTGCCCAGTGTGGGGCCCTGGCCTTCGTTCTCTCTGCCTGGGGCCACTTCTCCCATGTAAATGGGGGCCAGAAATGGGCTTGTGTAGCCCGCACACTGTGGTCGTTTGTGCCCGCAAGTCAGAGCAGGTCGGTTCGGGGCTCTCGTGGTCTGCTCTGCAGGCTCTGGGCTGCCCTCGCGTAGTCCGGTTCCCGTGGGGGTGCCTTGGCAGCCAGGGCCTGAGCTTGGGATCGGAGCGTCTCCTGGCTGTGCAGTGGGGCCCTCTCAGTCTTAGTGGGGCCCTCTCCATGCAACACATTCGTTTGCAGATGTCTTGTTCTTGAACTTCATGTGCGCTTCAGTCGTGGCTGGGAGGAGGTTGCTTTGACCACAGAAGGCATTGTGTTTTGTCAAACACCGTACAGTGTGTCTGTGTATCCGTGCGTGCACAAACGCCTGTCCAGTGCTTAAACTCAGGGCCTAGGTGCTGTCCTTGAGGGTTTGTTTTCTTTCTTTTTTTTCTTCATTTTTGCTTGAACTCAGGGCCAAGCATTGTCTCTGGCTTCTTTTTGCTCAGGAGCAGCCCCAGTGCCACTTTCGGCTTTTTCTGTATATGTGGTACTGAGGAATCGAACCCAGGGATTCATGCATGCTCGGCAAATACTCTACCACTAGGCCATATCCCCAGTCCCTGTCCTTGAGCTTTTTTTTCTCAAAGTTAGCAGTCTACCACTTGAGCCACAGCCCCACTTCTATGTTTTTGTTTTTAGTTGTTTGTTTTTGGTGATTAATTAGAGATAAGAATCTCTCAGACTTTTCTGCCTGGGCTGGCTTTGAATCTGGATTCCAGATCTCAGCCTCCTTCCTGAGTGGCTGGGATTACAGGTGTGAGCCACCGATACCTGGCTCAAACGGTTTTTGTAATTGTGAGCTTGTTCCTTACTATGGGGGATGTGATCCCTAAAACCGAGAGCCAGGCTCGTGGTGGGCGTTTTTCCTCCTGGTGGGGGGGCGGGTGGCAGGGGCTGTGGTCAGCAGTGCCCAGTCCCTACCCCTGGCCACACCACCCGCCTCAGTTTGCTCATCTGTAAAATGGGAGCCAGTGGGGCCGCGTCGGGGGGCTCCTGGGAGGAGGGTGAGCGGCAGGGTAGGTAGTGGTGTGAACAGTGGCGGCCGGGCAGCAGATGGAGAGGTTGACGTCATCACCACATTGTGTAAAAGCTTAAGGAGGTGTGAGAGGAGAAGTGCTGAAGTCTGAAAAGCCAAGACCAGGAAGGCAGGCTAACTCACCTGCTCCGAGGCTTCTGGGGTGTATGTGTGTGTGTGTGTTGGGGGGGGGGGTATTGTAGAAGCTGTTGTAGGAGATGGCCTTTTGAGCCCCAGTGGCCTTGGAATCTTCTGGGGTGAGAGGTGGGAGCCAGGATCTGCCAGGCCAGGATGCTCTGGTCTGAAGCCTGCTTGTTGCCGAATCTTCCAGTTGGTTTGGGCCTGAGCGTGCGCCCGTGCGGGCCTTGGCGGCGGGGACCCCCTGCATAGCCGGCTTCCTGCCCGGGCAGCTGTGGGAGGACCTGCTGGCCCTCTCTAGCATGTCTGCCCCGACTCTGATTCTGGAGGGGATGCAGACCTGGCCCTTGTTTGGATAATGGCTCAAGTTGTGCGCTCCACCCCCACCTGGCTTTCCTGACTTCCCTTCTGCTGGCCGGCGAGGTCAGCCTGTTCCCTGCCCTGCGGTTGACCGTCATGTGACGGCCCTGGGGCCTCTGCGTGTGGATTTGTGCCACCAGGGGCTGTCACAGCACAGTGAGGGTGAAGTAATTGCTCCTTGTGAAGTGTGCACAATTGCTGGCTCCCAGCCTTCTCCCAGGGCCTGGAGACAGTCCACCACCCGAGATGTCAGGTCTGTTTGGAGTCTGGACTGTGTGGGGTGCGGGTAGGGGTGGGGGTGACAGGGGAGGGGCAGACACGTTCAGTACGCCTATGCCGTTCTTGCAAGGTTCTTGGGAGGCGAGTGAGTGAGGATCCTGGTTTCACACGCTGACCTCCTGGCCAGCCAAGCAGCTAGAAGCTCTGGGGACGGCACTTAATGGGTGTGGATTCCAGGTGTGGGGGTGGCAGCCCCCCGCCCGTGCTCGGCCTTTCCTGGCCTCTGTGCCCGGAAGCACAGGGTGATCCGCCCTCAGGGAAGGGGGGGGCTGTAAAACAGCAGTGGCAAATCGGCAACAGTAACCGGGGACTTGGTTTTCTCACCCGTGGTTGTCGTTGCCCTCTTCAGTACCCAGCCACAGGAACCTCATGGTCATGAAGCAACCCAACTTCCAGAACTTTCTCCCAAGTTGAACGTACCGTTGAATCCGTGGGGTGGGCAGTGAGGAGAGCGTGAGGCGGAGCTGCTGGAGAGAGACGGGGAGCGGCCCTGAGGGAGCGGGGAGGCTGACGGCCGAGGGATTCCGCGGTGTCCGTGCCGGGCAACAGCCGAGACCTCCCTCCCGCCCCGGCTGCCACCCAGGGTAGACGCGTGTGCCAAGCCCTCCGTGCAGGTTAGAGACCAGGCATGATGGAAGCTCAGAGACAGCACCCAGGCCCCGCGTTTAAGCCACACAGCCGACAAAAGAAGGAAGCGTCATGGAAGAACACGCCAGCGTTCTGGCACACACACAGGGCTGTGGAGTGTGGGGCGGTCTGACTGGGAGGGGCGGGGGCGGGGGCAGGCTTGAGGGGGGTCCGGGAGCGTGCTCACTGTCCTCCCTCCACCCTAGACGAGCGGATCTGCTCACCACCCTTCATGGAGCTCACCAGCCTGTGCGGGGACGACACCATGCGGCTGCTGGAAGAGAACGGCCTGGCCTTCCCCTTCAGTACGTACCGCGTCTGCGTGCCGCGGCTGCGTGGCGGGCCTGGGGGTGGGGGAGGTGTCTACCGGCCCCTCTGTGTGTGAACGTCCCCGAGGGCTTCCACGCGCGGCCACACCGTTGAGGTCTGCGCACGTGGACGGACGTGTAGGAAGAGGAGGCTCTTCCTGCCTGGCCTGCGCGCGTCTGTGCACGCAGTCCCTGAACGCGGAGTCACCGGTGACTCGCAGCGCCCACCGGCCTCTTCCGCCTTTTGGCTGCAGGGGTTCTGAGAACCCTTTCTGGAAGCACCCACTCCTGTTATATCTGCCCGGTCGCTGTGTGGGTGGAGAGTAATTCCTCTCTGCTTCTCTTTCTCCTTCCCACAGTTTGCAAAACTAGAGTGGCTCATGGAACCAACTCTCATGAGGTGAGTGGAGGACTCGACTCTGTCCCTGCCCCTGCCCCCCTGCACCTGCCTGCACCCCACCCCACCCCCCAGCCGCCGTGTCTTGCTGGGACCCTGCTGAGTTCTGCGGGCAGAGCCACACCTGGCCGGCTGGAGTCGTAGCTCCGGTGAGAAGTCCTCCCTGGGCTCTGCAGGAGCACGATGGCTTTGTGCTGTCTTCAGCCTCACCCCCGCTGCCTGACCAGAACAAAATGCCCCAGGCTAGGCGGCTTAAACAGTTTATTTCCAGCTCCCCATCAGGTGACCGCCGGCTCAAGTTCTAGTCAGGGCCACTTCCGGCTCACAGACCGCCCACTCCCTTCTCACTTCATCCTCCTGTGACCCGTGCTTTGTACGAGAGTGGGTGTGTGCAAAGGGAGACCCTGAATCCAGCCATCATTACCGCCTCACTGGGGTGAGGGGCTCAGCGTAGGGATTTGGGGCACACACACACATAATCCATGCAGTGTCTAGGGAAGGCGCAGCCGTTCAGCTTGTCTGTGACTTCCTGTCGTTCCGGTCATCAGCATCCGGCTCCGGGCTGAGCCTAGGAAGGCTGCTGACTGACAGGACCCTGGCTGCCACCAGCTCCGCCGGCACTGCTGGCTCAGTGGCTGCAGAGGGCAGGCGGCTGGAGCTGATAGGTCAGGTAGGGCCCCGCCTAGGCAGGAGATGAGTCCTGGAGCCCCTGTGGCTTGTGCAGGAAGACAGCACCTGTGTGAGGACTTGGGGAAAAGAGGAACAGACAGCTACATAGGGGCTCCCCTGGGAGCCATGCTGATGAGCTAGCACTATGCTAGCCACTGCCCTGCACAGCCCTGCCTGGGCCCCAGGAGGCACTTGTAGGAGGTGCTGGGTGGGCCTGTGGGGAAAGCTGGTTCCAGGGCAGTGCGGTGCTCCCCCAGTGAGGACGAAGCATGGAAACCTGGCAGCAGTGAGTGACCTTAGCAGATTTAGGCTGAGTTCTTGTCTCGGGCAGATATTTATGGGGAAATGTCTATAAACAGCAGTGTTAAAGTAGCAAGGGACAGGCTCTGACAGCCCTGGCCCTGCCTTTGGGAAGGAAGCCATTGCCTGCTGCAAAGGGCAGCTGTCGGCTAAGGTCAGAAGCCGCCAGGGCCCACTGTGGGCACTCTGTTCGTGCCATGGCTGCCCAGGCTCTGTGCCACCCCAGCAGCCTGGGGCGCGCTTCGTGAACACACCCAGGGGGAAGCAAACTTCAGAGCAGCTATATTCCTGTACCCTGCCCACCCCCAACACATGCCAGCCCTGCCACCCCCAAATAGCACTTGTGTTTCAGAGTGCAGGTGTGCATGTGGGCACTACTGCGATGAGACCAGGCCATGTGAGAATGGATAAGCTGGATGGGAAGAGACACTACTCCCAGCGGCCCTCCCTCCCTAAGCTCAGTGCTCCCCAAAGCCTCCCTGATGGCTGTGGGTGCTGTTGTACAGATGAGGAAGGTGGGGCTCAGGCCTGGCCTGTGCTGTGGCCGCAAGCTGGTATGGAATCCAGCGCCCCTGGGTCCTTCGCGGCCCCCCACCCTGGCTCGCCCCTTCTTGTCAGAGGCTAAGGGCCATTTCCAGCTTTCCCAGCACATACGCACTTTGTGCTTTTGCCAGGCAGCCTGGCTTTCTGTTGTGTCCCGCCCAGCAGAGTGGCACTCCATGCCCGCTGGCAGGAGGGTAGCCCCTAGCGTGGGTAGCCAGTGGTGCAGCCACCGCTGCGCCTGCTCGGCATCCTGATGCCGTGCCCAGGCTGCTTCCTGCGCCCTGTAGGCTGGGGACTAGCCTGGCCCGGCACTGGCAACTGGCTCCAAGGGGGCACACCAGCCCCTCCGTCCCACTGTTCTGAGACCGGCCTCGGGCAGAGTGGAGATGTCTGCAGCTGCCCCTCTGCCTGCCGTCTCAGTCCTAACCCACCTTCCACCAGGCACCTTTGTCCTCTGAGGAGCTGGGGACAGGGAGCACAGAAGCGTGTTCTTCTCTTCAGAGCAACTTGTGTGAGAGAGTATGACCAGGTGCTGGGCAGCCCCAATTCCCACCCCCGGCCTCAGTTTCTCCATTAGGGGCCTCGTGAGGGTGACGTGGGCAGTTCACAGAAGCCGCTGATGATGACTGGCTCTGGCGGGGGGCGGGGGGTGGTCATGTGTGCTCAGTAAGAGGCAGTTTTGATCAGAGGGCTCCAACTCCTGGTCTATATTCTTCCACTTCCTGTCTCGCTTCCTGGGTCTTTGTGGAAGGGCCCCTGGGGTGTCCTATAGAGCACCCAGAGAAGGCCTCATCGCCTGGACTAGGGTGAAATAAGCACTGTACAACCTGCTCGACTCTCCGTGGCGGCCCCCATGGACGTGGGGCTTCCCAGTTGATCTGCGGGTTGTTTCTTGCACCCCACTCCTCTCCCTCTGGCCTAAGGCCCTTCTTGGGCGAGTCTTCATGCCACAGAGCCAGGGACAGGCCGTGGTGGGAGCGCCCTGGGTAGGTGACAAGCGCTGCGGTGCGGGCTGGAGCGTGGTGGGCTCCCACTCAGCCTTCGGCTCCTGTCTCCCCAGATGGCCATCGTGTTCAACCAGGAGGGCCTGAGTGCTATCCAGCCGCCCTGCGTGGTCCAGAATTTCATCAACCACAATGCCGTGCTCTACAAGGTGTTTGTGGTGGGCGAGTCGTACACCGTGGTCCAGAGGCCCTCGCTCAAGAACTTCTCCGCGGGCACCTCAGGTAATGCCCCTTGGCTGCCATGGCGGGCAGCACTTGCCCTGCTACCCCACACTGCTTCAGGAGTGGTGGAGAGATGACTTGAGGCTAAAGAAGTTGGGGACCCCCGTTCTAACCAGGCCCCTACGAGCTGGCTGCAGCCATCAGAGCCACTGTCAACTCCAGGTAGCTCCCAACAGCTTCCATGCTCAGGACCGTTCCTGGACCTCACGGGGGTGAGGGGGCCTGAGCCGGCTCTCTAGGGGCAGCGTGGCAGGAGAGCTGCTGTGCCACTTGCCGCTCTACCATGCTGCCCTTCCCACGTGAGCACATTGAGCACATCCACTCTCTGTTAGCCAGCAACGAACCCCCTTGGGGGGACCTCAGATCAGTCAGTGGCTTCGTCACCCTCCCGGGTCCTCTCCCCTGGGAGGTCCTCTGAGGTCACGTGGCGGTAGTGTGTCCACAGTGCTCTTAGGCTTCAGGCCTGGGAGCTGGTCCTCTAGGGAACAGACTGAGGACCCCACTGAGGTTTCAGCCCGCTGCCCACCTCCATCGGGCCATTTAAAAGCTGACATCAGGCACTGGTAGCTTCTGCCTACCCTATCTACTGAGGAGGCTGAGTGCGGAGGGTCGTCAGTCAAGGTCAGCCTGGGAGAGACTTTCACCCCCAAAATAACCCGCAAAAAGCCAGGCTAGAGGCATGGCTCAAGTAACAGGTAGCCACCCGAGCAAGCTCAAGAGCCTGAGTAAACCTTGGTAATGGTGAAATCCTTAACACTAGGTTAAAGATTTGGTGCCGTGAAGGCCTCTCTAAGCAAGTTCCAGAACACTCGGGGACAGGCAGGATCAGTGCCTTTGGGATGAATGCACAACCTTGCATTGGCCAGTAGTACAGTTATTAAGTGAGTTGCCCCCCTCGGCCCAGGAAGTGCCCTCTGAGACGGTGCTGGCGCGTCCTGCCCCCGGGACTCCGGTGCCCATCACCTCAGGTCCCCTTCAACAGCTTTGCTTCTTGTCCCTGCCCCGCCTTTCTTCCCTTGGCTCGCTCTTTCTTTGCAGTGACACTTTGGGAGTGAGCGTCCCTTTTCCTTTCCCTTCTGAGTGCAGGTGGCTTTCTGAGATGGGCTCTCGGGGCTCTGGAGTGATGGGAAAGGCGTACGTGACCTCTGCTGCCAAGAGGCGTTCTTCCCCATTGCGAGTGGGAAAAGGCTGACATTTTAACTCACCTTTTGTTTGGCATTTTCCTGTTTTTTTTGTTTTTTAAATCTGTGCTTTGGCCAAGGACAGTGGCTATTCAGGAGATGGAGATTGGGAGGATCATGGTTCAAGACCAGCCCAGGCGAAAAGTTACTGAGAACTCATCTCAACAAATAAGCCGGGTGGTGAATGCCTGGGGTTCCAAGTTCAAGGGCAGGAGGGCCAGGGTCTGAGGCCAGCCCTGGGCAAAAACAAGAGAGCCTACCCGAGAAAGAACTGAAGCAAAAGGGCCGGAGGTGTGGCCCAAGGGGTAGTGCTTGCCTAGGAAGAAGAGCGGGGCTCTCGAGTTCAGACCCAAGTTTAAATTTTTCTTTAAAATACATGCTTTATGTCTATGAAAAGTGCACTGAGCTAAGAAGAGTTAGGGCCCGGGGTGCAGCACGGTGGTAGAGTACTTGGTGTTAGCACATAGGAGGCCCTGGGTTCCATTCCTGCACCAAATCACTTATCTCTAAAAGGCGGAGCACCAGATCACCTTTCTTATCCACTGAAGTGTTTGTTGTCTTTCTCTCCCTGCTTCTAAAGCGCTCAGCCCGTTTCTGCCCCTGGGCTGGGAGCGCAAGCCGGGACTCTCTCCTGTGGCCGTTTCTAGACCACCCAGTGCCGTGTAGAGCGAGGAGAGAAGCATGTGGGGGCGGAGCGGCTTGTGGTGTGTGCCCGTGGGGTTCGGGGGTGAAGTGTGGTGCATTTTGGCTTTCCCACGTGTGCTCTTTCTGGAGCAGATGTGGGTAACCACACAGCCCCTGTGCTCTGGGGACCTGTCACTTTGCAGTATGAGGTAGCGACGCTCACTGTGTCCACACCAGGACACGGGGCCCTTCCTGGGGTAGAGCAGGGACTGTCTTCTCCACAGCCACCATTCTCTCGACTCTCCAGTGCACCTCCATTTACTCCGTGACGGCATCTCCAAAGTCAGGTGTGCAGCTCGTACAGCCCCTGGCATCTTGTGGGCGAAGCTCTTAGCAGGAGAGCTGGGGTCAGGCTGGCTTATGCCAACTGCCAAGGACAACACAGACATGCGCTTGGATTCTTCTCTACCTGGGGCTCCCATTCCAGGCCGCTGCTCTCCTTGCTTCCCCTTTCTGCGTGTGGGTTCCTGCAGGAGCCTACTGTATGATCCTCTTGGGCAAGAGTGATACTTGTTACTCTGCAGCGCAGGGTTAGCACATTCCGCCGAAGGCCAAACAGTAGATGTCCGCAGTGTGCGATGTGTAACCCAGCGAGCAGCGCTGTGAGCTCGGAAGTCTCTAGAGATGCAGGCGGCCCGTCTTGAAGTCTGTATCTTGTTGATCTTGACTCCAGAGCCTCTTAAGCATCACAGAGGCTGTTTTTATTGAGCCTACCGTAGGCCCATGGTGCTGTGTGGTGTACTGGAGTCCTAGCAGGGGCTGTCAGGCAGATTCTCACCCTCTGAGGGTGGGGGGAGAGAGCACACGGAGGAAATGTCCGGAGGTCCTGGCCCCCTGCATAGGTGGTATTTGATAGTGGGTATTGGGGGACAACGTAGCCATCCTCAGCAGGGAGGAGGAAGATCTGGTGGCCATGGCTGAGAGCGGTGCTGCCACGTTGCTCCTGCCTTTGAGTCCGTTTTTCTCATCTGTAGACAGAGAGCAAAGCTCTGTGACTCCTTTCCTTGCCAGCAGGAAAGTCTGGGAGACTCTTAAATCCAGTTAACCACCAGAAAACCGGAACGGCTCAAAGTGGTGTAGTCTTGAGCACACAAAGGAGCTTGGGGGTGGGGTGGGGGAGTGGCGGGGAATGTGGCTTAGTGGCAGAGTGCTTGCCTAGCATGCATGAAGCACTGCGAGTGGCTCAAGTGGTAGAGTTGCTAGCCTTGAGCAAGAGAAGCTCAGGGACAGTGCACAAGCCCCGAGTTCAAGCACCACAACCAGTAGCAAAAAAGGTTGAGTGTCGGGGCTCACTCCTGGGCATGACCCCCCCCCCCCAACACCTCCCATATTACTTCCTGGTAACAGACAGTGCTAGAACCTGCTTTCCACCCCCAGTGTACATGGGTGAGGTGTGAGGCTTGTACAGAATGTGCAGTGAGGAGCAAGTAACCCCTGAACAGCACTGTTGTAGAAATGGGGGTGGGGAGCCCCCTGGAGATCCGTGTACGTGTGATCCTGCTGCAAGAAGCCAAAGGGGGATGTGGTCTGCCCAGCCTGGGGGGCACAGCAGGCCCCTGGTGCAGCTCATCTCTTCTGGCCCCAGCCAGATGCCAACCCATGAATTTCCCCCCACAGGCTTCCTGGCCCCCCTGAGCTTCACTATGTTCAGGAAGGCCTGAGTTTGGGGCTGGGAGAAGGAAGGTAGGGCCTCTGGAGGGCCAGAGCACCATACGTGGGGAAGCCCTGCTCTAGCCTCTGACCTGTTGGGCTTTGCCACCCCAAAAGGCTGGCTCTGGGCTGCTGCACCCGGGAGGAGAGATACAGGGGATTGCCTGACACAAGTCCCGCAGGGTGTTTATTTTTCCCAGGCTCCTCCCCAGGACCATCTCTCGTGCCCCCCGTCTGGACTGGCTCTGGTCGGAGCAGCGGGAGGACTGTCGGGTACACCCGGGTGGCCAGGGGCCTGTGTGCCCCACTAGCGGGAAAGATGCCAGGTACACCTCAGCGCTTGCCTGCTTAGCCTCTGCGCGAATCACTTCCTCATGCATGATTGGTGCGGCGCCAACGGTCCCAGGGCCAGTGGGGCCTGGCAGTCGGAGCAGACTCCCCAGCCCTGGCACACAGGCCCTTACCGGGCCCTTCCTGCCCTTGCGCTTAGGGGTTGGGTCCTAGCAATGGTCACTGTGTCTTGGTGATGAAATCCATGCCCCTCTAAACCAGCTCTCGGGTCCCTTGGGGGCTTCCTAGCCCAGAATGGCCCTGTGCTGTTCTTGGAGGGGATGTAGACCGGGAGACACTCTGTCGGAACAGACTCGGGCTCGTAGCCTTGTGATGGTTGCCTTCCCTCTGTACGCCCGCCTCCAAGTGGGCTTGAAGCTTTCCTGCCTGTCTCCCAGGATGACCTTGGCTTACTCCTCTCCAAAAACACGTGTCCCCAGTGGACGAGCACTCTGCGTTCCTGGGGTGGGTCTGCCTCTCCGGTGGCCCGGTGAGGCACGGAGGGCCGGGTGTGCTGGCAGCAGGACCTGGAGGAGGAGGGGGTGGGGTGCTTTCAGGAGACAGAAGTCATTCTGTGTCGTTTCTTGGGTGGACCATATGTTCTCATTTCTCCAAAGTGTGGGGAAAACTCAGAAACTTTGTGTCCTAAGCTCCCGAAGTCCACAAGGGTGGGATGGGGTGAGGTGGCGTTTACTAGACCTCTTCCCTTTGGACTTTGTCTCACTTACATAGCCCCCTCCTCCCAGCCCCCTTTTGGTGACATTTCTGTGTGCACGTAAGGCTTCCGTATGTGTGTGATACATACGTGTGACACCCAGGTCGATACTGTAAGACTGTAGTGGAGAGGGCCTAGTAAACCATTCTGTGTGGGCAGAGGAATTAAAACGGGAGCCTTGACTGGACACATGTCCATTCATGGCTTAACTAGGGGCACCCCACTTCCTGGAGACCAGGGTGCTGCCACTGGACAAGGCCTGGCACAGCCCATGAGCGCCCTGGCTCATGGCTGATGTGGTGCTGTCCCCTAGTGTTTGGTGGTGGTATTTCACGCCTACCTAATTTGGTCTACTTCTCTCTGCTTTTTCAGATCGAGAGTCCATCTTCTTCAACAGCCACAATGTGTCAAAGCCAGAGTCATCGTCGGTCCTCACCGAGGTATGTCTCCTTCTGAGCCACTCCTATCCAGGCGTCGGTATGGGGGGTGCTGTTGGCCATGTGGTACCCCATTGATAAGTCTAGCAAGCCACGTCAGGAAGGAGGGCCCAGGCCCGGGCAGCTTCCAGAACCCCTGTCCCGCGCTTGTCTCGAGCCCTTGTGCTGGTGGGTATTGCTCTGTGCACATGACTGGTGGTGAGTGGTTGAAAATCAACTTGGTCTCCAGACAGGGCCAAGGCAATACCCCTGCCCCTTCCCTTCCACCCTCGGTGAGTCCAGTGAGCATTTGTGAAGAGCCTCCGTGGTCACAGGACACCCTGCCTCTGACTCCATGGCCTAACTGCTCCATGTTTCCTGCCAGGGACCTGCCTTGGTCTGCCCCTTCCCACCCCCTCACCCCCCGGAGCCGGGTGGCCTGTCCGTCCCTGGCTGGTTCTAGTTCCTTTGAGGAACGGGGTGTGCTGTACCAGTAGACATAGCAGCGTGGCAGGGACTTCGGGTGCCACCCTTCCCCAGGAACAAGTCAGAAAAGCTTTGGAAGCAGTGCCTCTAAACGTCTAACTCTTGGAGGCTCTCCTCTCCCCTGAAGCTGCCATTGAGAAGATGTCCAAGTGTCCCGTGCCACCTTTTCCCCTGGGAATGGCGGTCTCCTGGATGCTCACCCATGGCCCAACAGCTCCATTCTCTGGAAACTTGTGGCCAAAAGCACGCCCGCGTTCATCTTTCCAGCCATGCCCACGGGAGCCGTTGGAAGTGCAAGACCAGAACCCCACTGGCCTTGAAGTCTCCCCATGCTCCTTTTCCCTTGCTGAGTCACAGTAGCACCTGGGCTCTCACTGGGGGTGTGGCTCAAGGGAGAGCCCTCGCTGAACGTGCAGGACATGGGTCCTGACCGGCCTGACTGCCACAGGGACCCCGAGCCTCAGTCTCCTCACCCTGCCTCAGAGGGTCTCCGTGGGACTCAGTTGCAGGTGTCAGCCGGGACAGGGGATGGGGCCATCTCAGGTCCCTGCTCCACACCTGCTCAGCTCCTCTCTCCCTTCCCTTGAGTGTACCCCCAGGCAGGATTTTTGTGCCTTCCTCTTGTCCCAGGCTAGCTGGTTTGGGATAAGCAAAAGCGTTCGGGAGGATTTCTGAGATTCCTCAGCCCGGGCTGAGAAGTGCTTTTGTAAACAGTGCGTCAGGAGATGGGAACGGCCGCCTGGCTCTCAGGCCCTGTGGTCTGTTCCTCACACAGCAGTAGGCCAGGCCCCGCCTCAGTCTCCACATTCTCCTGGTCTCTTAGCCTAGGTATTTTTATTACCCCACGTGTTAGGGTGAGAAAGCAAGGTCTGGGGGTTGCTGTGCAGCTCAGACATGCAGCAGAGCCAGGCTCCGCCTCCAGGCTGGGTGATAGCCACTGTCCCCAGGTGTGACACAGCAGGGAGATGCCCGGGGCACCTGGTCCTGTTCCAGGAATGGGCAGGCGTGGCTTGAACAGCATGTGCCAGGAAGTCCCTCTTGTCCAGTTCGGGTTAAGGGCCATTTGTCTTGGTGACCAGGGCTTTGTCCTCCCTCCCGACCCAGCTTTAACTTCTTTAAAAAGTTGAGATGACGGGGCTGGGGATATAGCCTAGTGGCAAGAGTGCTTGCCTCGTATACACGAGGCCCTAGGTTCAATTCCCCAGCACCACATATACAGAAAATGGCCAGAAGTGGCGCTGTGGCTCAAGTGGCAGAGTGCTAGCCTTGAGCAAGAAGAAGCCAGGGACAGTGCTCAGGCCCAGAGTCCAAGCCCCAGGACTGCCCCCCCCCACCAAAAAAAAAAAAAGTTGAGATGAAATTAACAAATGTAAAATTAACCTTTTTTTTCTGTTGTTTTTTTGTTTTTTCTTGGTGCTAGTACTGGGGCTTGAACTCCGGGCCCTCCTTTGCTTTCTTGCGCAAGGCTGGTGCTCTACCAGTTGAGCCACTTTGAAATTTTTTTTTTTTTTTTTTTGGCCAGTCCTGGGCCTTGGACTCAGGGCCTGAGCACTGTCCCTGGCTTCTTCCCGCTCAAGGCTAGCACTCTGCCACTTGAGCCACAGCGCCGCTTCTGGCCGTTTTCTGTATATGTGGTGCTGGGGAATTAAACCTAGGGCCTCGTGTATCCGAGGCAGGCACTCTTGCCACTAGGCTATATCCCCAGCCCCCACTTTGAAATTTTTAACCGTTTAATTTTATTGACTTACTTTATTTTATTTTTCTCTTGGTCACGGGACTTGAACTCAGGGCCTGGGCCTAAGCTTTTCAGCTCAAGGCTAGCACTCTGCCACTTTGAGCCACAACACCACTTCTGGTTTTCTGGTGGTTCATTGGAGATACGAGTCTCACTGACTTTCCTGCCCAGGCTGGCTTCAAACCACAGTCCTCAGATCTCAGCCTCCTGAGTAGTAGGATCATAGGTGTGAGCCACCAGTGCCGGGCTGTAAGAATAACCATTTTAAAGCCGACCATGCAGAGGCCTTCACGCTATCACGCAGCCGCCCCTCTGTCTAGATCCACACCGTTCTCCCCACCCCTGCTCGTCCCACGCCCAGCACCTGGCAGCCCTGCGCGTTGGCCTGCTCTGGACAGTCGTATAAATGGAACCGTGCAACACGCAGCTTTTCTCCCTTCGCGCAGTGTTCACAGGGTCCATCGTATCCTGTCCTTCCTGTGCCCGAACGCTATTTCCTCATACGTTCACCCCCAGCTTGTCCTTTCATTCACTGACGGACGCTGGTAGCTGGCACCTTGGACCGTTACAGTGCCGCCCTGAGCACGGGGGTCCGCGTCGGTGCGAGTGCTGGTTTCAGCCCTTGGGTAGAAGTCTGGTAGGACCGCCGGGGTGCGTGGGAGTTTTCATTGTAACCTTGTAGTCCCGCTGCATTTCCATCCGTCACCGCCTTCTATTTGGACCCTCAGAGCACCATTCCAGTAATGACGAGGCACCTCGTATGTGCCGTGTTCTGTTTCCCCCGTGGTTCAGGGGTACCCCGCAGGTTTTAATGCCCCTACCATGTCACCAACCTTATTATTCCTAAATCCACAGAGCTGAGGAGATGCTGGCAGCATTTGAATCCAGGTCCCCTGACTTCCCCATTCCTCTCCCCAGTCGTGGGCTAGAGCAGAAAGCAAGTGGGGCGGGGGGGGGGGGTCTCTGGGGCAGGGTAGAGAGTGGGGGGCCTCCCACTGAGGGGAGAGAGTTGAGTGGGCACAGCAGCAAGCAGCCCCTTGGGAAGGGCCAGCTGGGGGGATGGGCGCTTCCCCTAGCTCACGCTGCCTAGGCCCCCGAGGCCTCTCCTCAAAACCCTACACTGCGCGCCCTCACTCCACGGCGAGGGTGGGTGAGGGGGGCGGTGGTCAGGACGTCTCCCCACCCCCGTGCCTGGCTCTGCACCCCAGCTGTTGCCCGCCCTTCCTCTCCTGCGAAGGGCTCTCGTCCGCACTCTGCTCTGCTCGGCCCTGCCAGGGGCCGCGTCCTCCCACCTTCGAGGCCTGGCTCTGGTGCCCATGACACACTCATCTCCTTCCTCCCCGCTAAGAGGGGTGCGTTTTAGAGGTTGGGAAATCTGGGTCCGAGTCCCTGTCCTTCAAGCTGTGTGGCCCAAGACCAGCTCCAGCCCTCCCCGAGCCCGTTTCCCCGTGTAAAATGCAGATGCCGACACTGCCCCCAGGTGGAGCCGAGGGCCGCGCTCCATCCAGCGCATGCCCAGCCATGGCCGGACTGGATGGCAGAGGTCCCAGCCCTCCCTGCCTCCTGGCCTGGAGCACGGCAGCTCACATGGGCGGGGGGGGGGGGTGTCTCTGCACATGGCCGCCCCTCCTCCCCCAGCCTGACCCCTGTGTGTGTTGGCAGTTGGACAAGATCGAGGGCGTGTTCGAGCGGCCGAGCGACGAGGTGATCCGAGAGCTGTCCCGGGCCCTGCGGCAGGCGCTGGGCGTGTCGCTCTTCGGGATAGACATCATCATCAACAACAAGACGGGGCAGCACGCCATCATCGACATCAACGCCTTCCCAGGTGAGAGAGAGAGAGCAGGCCCGGCTGCCCTGCGCGCGGCCTCCGGTGTGTGAGCCTCCACTTAGGGCTGCCAGCCGCGGGCAGGGGTGAGGGAGCCCCGGATGGAGCTCCTGGGGGCTCCAGCCCACACAGCCTGAGCCCTGGCGCTTGCATCAGCATCGGCTCTGCTTGGCCGCATTATCTCTTGGGTCCTCGCAGACCTAAGAAGCTGGGAGGACTTTGAGGGGAGCACAAGCCCCCACAGTTGTCATGCTGGGGAATGGAGGCCCCTGATGAAGGGATCGTCCCAGATCACGTTGCATACGAGTGGCCAGCCAGGCCCCCCCCCCCCCCGCCCCAGGCGTGCCCTGCCGCCACTGCCCTGAGCTGTGTGTGGGGCCTGTGGCTGCTATCACCAGCCGAGCCCCAGGACGATGGGGGGTCCCACACATGGCTGGGGTTCACCAGGCGTATGGAGTGGCTTGGTGCATCCTCACTGAGATTAGAGGCAGAGATGAGCTTTGGTTCCACGTGGCCAGAGCAGGCCCTCCTACTTGCCCATCTCCATGTCCGTCTGCCCTCGAGCCGCTGGGCTCCATCCCTCCCCCGCACTCAGCCTCCTAACAGCCGGGCCCTCCTGTGCTTGGCGCTCGCCTTTCTCTCGTGCCCGCCGAGGGGCGTGGGCCTAGGCACTGCGAGGGCGCGCGCTCAGGAAGCCACCCCCTCGCCCCACCCCCCGCCGGGCCTTGGCACAGGCGGGCTCCTCGGAGGGCAGAGGAGCCCACTCTGGACGGCAGTACAGTTGTAAGGCGGGGAAACCCGAGCTCTGAGGAGCCCACCTGCTCCCTGGGCTGTTGGTTGGCGTCTCCCAGGGGCTGCTGGGTTGGGCCTCCCCTGACACCAGAAGGGCTGCTGGGCTGGCGTCTGCTCGGTGAAGCCCGAGGAGGGAAAGGGTCTCCAGCGAAGGGGGGACACGGAGTCACTTGGCTCAGTCACTGAGCCAGCATGGCGGGGGGGGCATTCCCCAGGAGGTGAGCTTGCAGCCGCTGGGGGTGAGGCCGGTGAGCTCAGTGCTGAGCCATGGCCTGGGGAGCCACCTTGGCCCCGGGGCCCCAGGCAGCTGGGGACGGGTAACCCGGGAGATAGCCTTGCCTGCCGCCCTTGGGGGACAGCGCCTCAGGCCCAGTGCACCTCCCCCGGAGGGGGGTGGGAACGACTCAGTGTCTCAGGTGCACAGGTCCAGCCCCGTGGGGCCTGCCGCTGGCTCTGGAAGGCAGGGACAGCAGTAGCAGCATGCTGAGTCCCACCCCGTGGGCAGCCAGCCGCGTGGCCCCCTCATGGCTGCCGGCCAGCGCCCCTCGCTGCTCAACTGTGGGTGGGCGGCCCGGGGCCGCCAGGCTCGCCTTCAGCCTAGGAGCTCAAGCCTGTCAGCCCCTGGCCTGGTCTCTGACCTTGAGGCCTGCCTCTTGGAGCATAGTGCAAGGTCAAATCCTGGCCCTGCCTTCTCAGTCTGTACCGGTTCGGAGCCCCTCGCTTGAGCCCTGTGCTCACTTCCTTCACACACGGCCCGATGGCTTGCGCAGTGCCCGGGGTGAGGCGGGCACGCTGCCCAGCTGCTTCTCACCCCTCAGCGCACACAGCTGCCCTGGTGTGCGGGGACCTCATCCACCAGGAAAGTGGGCTGGTTGCTGGGAAGCGGCCTCCTGGGTTTCCTGGAGGCCCGGGAGCTCCTCTCCGGCGGGCACCTCTCCAGGCCGCCAGCCACGCAGCGTGCACCCCGGGGGGCCTGGCCCAGAGCGCCGTTGCGCCTGCACTCGCAGCCTTCTTTTCCCACCTGCTCGTTCTGGGTGCTGATTCACATCCTTGCAAAGTTGGGGGGGCGGGGGTAGGTTCTGTGTGTTTGTTGGGAGGCAGCACGACCTCCGCCCTCGTGGGGGACCTGCTGGTTGCTCCTCAAGACTGCTGACACTGGCCTGTATGTGTGGAGTGTTTATTCCGGAGGGCCAGGCCACCCCTGGGTGCTGGCTCTCAGAGCACGGGGCCCAGAGGGCCTCCTGCAGTGTTTCTGGGTGAGAGAATGGGTTCGGTTTGGTCGTGGTCACTAGGGGTCGGGCACCACCCAGTTCCAAGTCCCCTCTCAGCACACAAGCAAGGGAGCTGAGGCTGGGGACAGACACAGTGGCCACGAGGCGGGCCTGGGTCCCATGGCGTCCATCCATTCGTTATCCTGAGCGGGAAGACAGGGCCTGGGCCTGCAGCCTCCGGGGGCATCTTGCCACATCGGCGGGTGTGGGTGTCAACTTCATTACTGTAACCAAGTTCCCGAGGTGGGGCTAGAGGCGTGGCTCACATGATAAGAGTATTTGCCCAATAAGCACCAGGTCCTGAGTACAGGCCCCAGTACTGCCAAGGGCAAAAATGTACAAAGGGCTCTATAGATTCTGCTGTTGGCTTCTGTTGGCCTGTGGCTTTGAAGGGTTCAGGCTGCAGTCACTTGGCTTCCGGGCACAGCCTGAGTACGCTGGTGGTTAAATGAGAAGTCAGGGCAGTGTTCAGCAAGGACCCCCCCCCCCCTCGCACACACACACACCCTGAGGAATGGCCAGTGGTCAGGCGCCAGCCCTTTGAGGCCATGGCCACCCTCTCTGTAACACCCACCAGCATGGCTTCCCTGGGTACGTGGACAGTAAATGTGCCCTTCAGAGAGGGGCGGGAGAGAAGCCGGCTCTAAGGAGGAGGACGAAAGATGACGCCGATTACAACTAGGAGAAGAGAGCAGTAGAAGCTGTTGAAGTTGTTTAGGGAAGGGGGAGGAGAAAGGAAAGTGATGGAGAGGCTGAGATTGATTGGATGCATTGTAAATATGTGGAAATGTACCAGTGCAATCCTCTCTTGTGTAGCTAAATAATGACGATGGCAATAATAATAGATACTAGAGAACCAAAATACCGCTTTCTGACGTCCCCAAGAGAACAGACCTTCTGACACCCCGTGCCTCTGTCTCCCCCACCCCAGGCTACGAGGGCGTGAGCGAGTTCTTCACAGACCTCCTGAACCACATCGCCACGGTCCTGCAGGGCGCGGCCTCCGCCTCCGCCGCCGCGGTCCCAGCCGCCGGGGACGTGGCCCCGCTCCGGCACAGCCGGCTCCTGGCGGAGCAGGGGGGCGGCCTGGGGGCCGAGCGGACGTGCAGCGCGGGCCCGGGCTGCTGCAGCAGCATGATGGGCCAGGACGCGCCCTGGGAGGCCGAGGCCGACGCCGGCGGCTCCGCCAAGCTGCCGCACCAGAGACTCAGCTGCACCACGGCCGTGTCGCCCAGCTTCCAGCAGCACTGCGTGGCGTCCCTGGCCACCAAGGCCTCCTCGCAGTAGCCACAGAGCCCACGGGACCCAGAGGGGGCGGCGCCGGGGCGCGGAGCACCCGTCCAGGACGCTACCAAGAATTCCCGATGATCTGATGCTTCTTCGTTTCAATCTCTCACCTGATTTGCTGATGTCGTGATCTGAGGGGGGGCGGGCGGGGGTGGAGAAGAGCGCCCGCTGGCCCAGCCTCGAGGGAGAGGGACCCCCGCCTGCTCCTGCTGTGCAGAGCCCTCCACCGAGTTTACACACGCGTGTGTTTGCAACACTAGGTCTGAATGCGGGTGGGGTGTGTGCGTGTGTGAGTGGTTGCCATGAAAGTGTGTGTGCACGTCTGTGTCTGTCTGTCTCCATGGCTGCTGTGGACCAGGTCTCTGGGGGTCGGGGGGGGTGGGGTGCGGGGGTCCTTCTACGCACACCCCCCCCGCCAGGCTGTAGGGCTGAGCAGGCGAAAAAAAAAAAGTGAACGGTTCCCCGTCCTCCCTCCGCACGCCTGCGCCGGGCCCCGGCCCTCGCTTCCCTCCCGCAGTCTCTGCCAAGCCGGGGCCGGGCGCAGGTGACTCGTCCTCCCGGAGGCGGGGGCGGCGGGGGCACACCCCCCCCCCCCCGAGGAATGAGCTGCTGTGGGGCTGCTTGTGCTCACAGCTCGGGGAGACGAGGGGCAGGAGGCTTCCCGCGGTGGGGTCCCCAGGTCCCTCCCAGCGGCCCCGCCGCTCCCTGGGACCCCGGCGGGAGGAGGCCTCAGCCGCCCGCGCCAGCCTCTGCCCAGAGCTTCCCGCCAGGAGTCCCCACGCCTCTCCTCCTCCTCCGTCACCGCGGTCCAGACCAGAGAACTGAAGGGCCGGCCTAGCGCTCCGGCCCGGAGACAGCCTGCCTCTGCCGGCCTCCTGGACGAGGACAGCCTCTGCGGGGCGTGGTGGCCATCTGCCCCCACCCCCACCCCGGGCCAGCAGCTCACTCCTGCTCACGCCTGCCTGGTCCTGCGGGTCCAAGGCTGCCCTTCCACGCTCATCACAAGCCCGGGCCGCGCAGGAGCAGCAGCCCCGCCTCACATCCACCGCGTCTCCACCACCGCAGGCGAGCCCGGCCGGCCCCAGCACCCCAGGAGCGGAGGGCGCCCCGGGACCCCTCGCTGCGTGGAGCCCAGGGCGGGCAGCCAGCACTCCGCGGTGAGCACGCGGTGTCCGCTCTCTAACGGGAGAGGAAGGCCCCCAGCTGCCCCTCAGGCGAGGCGCTTCCCGGCGGCAAGGCCAGGCTGGCAGGCCGCGGGGGCAGAGGCCGTCGGGACTGAGCGAGTTCACACGAGGCGGGCGCCGATCCCGATCTGTGTCTGCGCGTCGCCTTCCCCAGGTCCAGCCCCGAGCCTGAGCCCGGGAGGCAGGGAAGCGGCCGGGCCTCTTGCACTGCTTCATCTCCAAAATAAACTACTGAAATCAAACTGCGGTTCACACGTGTTTACAAAGTGTCACTCCTCCGTTCTGCTCTGGGTCTTTACAAAAGAGATGGTTAATGAAGTCTGTCTACCTTTTTTTTTTCTTGGTCTGTCCATGGGGCTTGAACTCGGCCTGGGCGCCGTCCCTGAGCTCTTCAGCTCAAGGCCGGCGCTCTGCCACTTGAGCCACAGCTCCACTTCTGGTTTTCTCATGGTTAATTGGAGATAAGAGTCTCACCGACTTTCCTTCCTGGGCTGGCTTGGAACCGTGATCCTCGGCTCAGCCTCCTGAATCCCTAGGATTACAGGCGCGAGCCACCAGTGCCCCACGGTCTGCCTTTTAAAAATTAAAAATCCTAGCTACTCAGTGGGATAAAATCCAAAGGATCTCAATCCAGGGCTCGCCTGGGTAAGAAACAATGAAAAGCCGGGCGGGAGGCATGGCTCAAGTGGTAGAGCACCAGCTGAGGACCTGAATTCAAATCCCAGATAAGTAAATTACAATCCCAGTCTGCCTAAAAGCAGGCAGGGCATTCAGTGCGATCCAGCTGCTTATTCCCTCGTGGCTTACTACGTACTGTCCAATCCCACATGGTGGCATCCAGGCCCTGCCAAAGTGGGCTTTCGCTCGGGCCTTTATGTTGGTGACGGATGGGGCAGTCGCGTTTTCTAGGGTGGAAACTGGGCTGGAATTGTGCCTTGTCGAGGCCTGGTAGCTGGGAGGTCTGTCCAGAAAACAGGTAACGAGGTGCCAGCTGCCCCTTGGAGGATTCTTTAGCCAGGATGAGAAACGCCCACCTTCTTGAGTATCCATCTGCCCCTGGGTGTCTGCCCCGATGGGCTTCCCCAGGGCCTCTGGGCGTGGTGCCCTCTTGCAGGGGCACCCTGGCTGCTCTGGTGTGGCCACGCTGCCTCCGTGCTGGTCTGGGAAGGCCCCGCCGGGCAAGGCCCTCCCTGCCACATTACCGGAGCTAGGGCTTCCGCGCCTGGCCTGGCCCTGTGGCCTCATCCTGCTGGTGTTGAGCAGGTGTCACTGCGGAGGGACTCCAGGGCCAAGCGGCAGGGCCCCGTGTGCTCCAAGGCCTTGGGCTCTTTTCTAAGGATCCCTTGAAGCCTCTGTCGGGGGGCCCAGGTGCGGAGGTGGGTTCAGTTGTGCTCAAGTCACTTAGATGACTGCAGTGTCAGCCGGGTGTGGCTGCCCTCCCAGAGAACCGAAGGAGTCAGCCCTGAACCAGGCTCACCTGCTTGTGTCATGGAAGGGTTTGGGTTTGCTGGGCAGATGTAGGGCTGCTCTGAAGCCACCGGTGCTGCCGAAGCCTCTGGAGATAACACGAGCCAGCCTGCCGTTAGCCCTGCCAGTGAGGGAGAAAACAACCGCGCAGCCTTGCCTGCCCAGTGGGCTTCGTAGCGGCCCCTCGCACCCTAGCCCGAAGCTGGATCCTTGCCCGCTGAGGGAAGTTGCCACTGTCTGCTAGACAAGCACGCAGACCAAGCATGCTGGGTCCTTTGTCCTTGAGGACTGGCCCTTGGCTCTTCAGTAGTGACACAGGCTGCCTGGCCACGGCCACCGAGGCCCTCGCTGATGTCCCTGGGGCTTGCGTCTGCCTTCCACTGTCCCCTAGAAACAATACAGCTCCTTCTGCACCCTGAACCTCGGCTGGCTCTCCCCGAGGCTCACGCTGGGTGCTGTGCTGGCTGCCCCGAAGCCCGGCCCCTCCAGCATGGGCTGCCCTGAGGCAGACGGGCGCCGCGGTCCTCCTGGGGGTCTCCTGGGGCCGAGGAGCCCCAGCTTCCCCGGATGGCCCTGCTTCCTGCACCTGCTGCCCTCGCCCTGCCTGAGCCCAGAAGAGAAGATGGAGCAGGGCTTCCCAGACAGCCGCCAGTGCGACTCCGCCCGTCCTCGCCAGCTTCTCTCCCAGAATTCCACGCTGGCTGTTCCCTTTGTATATCTAAGTCCATGCGTGTGTAAGTGACCCCACAGGTGGTCTAAACCCACGGCCCCGCCCATGACTTTAGGGGAAGGGTCACGTGTCTGCTCCACGTGCTCATGACAGCTCGGGCGACCGTCTCTGCGATGGCTGTTTGGGGGATGCGGAGTTCCTGTGTTTATTTACCAATGGTGGGGGGTGACCTACAGCCTAGCGCGGCGTGGCTAGTCGGTGTATTTGTTACTCTGGGGCTGTTGTGTGAAAGGTGAGGAAATAAATACCTTACAGCCCAGCACTGGCTGTTCACCTCTGCCATCTGAGGAGCATCGTGTGAAGCCAGCCTGGGCAGGAAAGCCCACGGGGCTCTCATCTCCAAATAGCCAAAAGCTGGAAGTGGACGTGTGGCTCAAGTGGCAGGACACCAGCCTTGCGCAAAAAAAAGCCGCCGAGAGCACAAGGCTCTAATAAGTTCAAGTTCCAGCACGGGTACCAAAATAAACAACTTACACTTGCTACAACACCTAGTTAATAATAAAAATTTTAAAATTAAACAACTTGCAGCAGCAGGCAGCTATTTGGAGGAGCTGCCTTTGCCTCGGGGGGGGGGGGGCTGCGGCCGTGGGCAGCTGGCCTCAGCCGAGGGGCCCGGGATAAAACCCCTAGACAGCAGCTGTCCCCACCCTAGTACTGGTTTTCCGTGGTCCTGCCTCCTCCACCCGGTAGGGAGATAGCAAGTAGTATTCCCGTGTCCTGGATGAGGAAACTGAGGCTCTGAGAGGGCCAAGAAGGCCTGCTAGGCCCTTCCACTGAGAATGGCCAGGCAGGGGACTCCAGCCTGCAGGCTTTCCATGGGCCCTGCCTGCGTCCCCAAGGGGGTGAAAGAGCCTCGGGTCCCGGCCCATGGGGCTCATGCTGTTGTTGAGGAAGTTCCAGGTAGGATGCCTACTGCACCCCTCCTCGGCACTGCCCACGGGGCTGGCTCCCTCTTTGTCTTGCTCGTAGATGAGGGGCACTAGCCAAGAATAGCAGCCCCCGGCTGTCCCCTGACCCCCCTGGTCCAGGCTGCGCCCCCTGTGGTATAGGCTCTGAGCACAGGGGTGAGGGCTGTTGGGGCTGGTGAGGGTCCAGGCCCCCCCCCACGGAGGGGAGGGTTTCTCCTCGCCAGGGCTTGGCCCAGCCATGCATGTGGACAGGCCTGTTGGGCTCAGGGTGGCTGCAAGGCTGACCCTGACCATGAGGGCACCCAGGCCGGCCTGGCCCGATTGTATTGTCCTACAAGGTCCCCACATCCAAGTGCTTGGAGCATCACCCCTGCCTGGGAGGGATGAGCTGGGTCCCCTCACTCTCAGAACTGGGGCTCATGTGCTGGATTGAATGCGCAAGACTGAGCTGGGGAAGCAGGCCCGTGAGCGCGCTGTCAGGAGAGGGCAGCGCACACCCACGAGCCCACTTCCGGGAACCCGGGGGGGGGGGGGCAGGCCTGGTCCCTGGCCCAAGGCTGGCACTGTCCTGCCCAGCCTCCCAGAGGGCTGGGCGGGGACAGGGCCCGCAGAAGCGGTGCCCAACCCAGTTCCCATGTGGCTGGGAAAGGAGAAAGGGGCGTCGGCAGCCCCCGCCTGTTCCCACAGGCTACATCAGGACAGGCCGGTCCCCCATCCTGCAGATGGGGAAATGGAGATTCAAGGCCGAAGTCAACAGTGGCGAGGGGCCAGAGAGGAGTTCTTTAGGGAGACGGAAATGCCCTCGCCCCCCTGCCAGAGCCAGCGCCCCCCACCACCCGCTCAGAGTGCAGGGGGAAGAAACTCCAAGAAAAGCCAAGAGCCCAGCGCAGGTTTATTCTTCCTTAGATAAATTTTATCTGGACTATATTACAGTTGGAAAGTTCTCAGCTGTCCCCCGGAAGTTATTGCATTTGTGTCCAGTGGATAAAGAAGGTGATGGGGAAACTTCTAGAAAGCTGCCTGTGTTAAGAGGAGGAATGATCCGGCTTGGAAGTTGAGGGCCGCCCTGCAGGAGCGTCCAGGGCAGGCGCTGAGAACAGAAGGGGAGCGAAGGGCACGGGGGTGGCACGGGGCGGGGGGCAGGGGGAGGCTGGAGGCCACCTCCCTCCTGGGCGCAGCCTCCACGCCCGCCAGCCCGGGCCTGCAGAGGGCGCAGCGGGGCCGGGACCGCGTGGGGCGCCTCAGCCCTGGCGCAGGGCCTGCAGCTGGCGGGCCACCTTCTCCAGCTCCGCCTCGATGGCCGACAGGCTCTCCAGTTCCTGGTCCTGAGAGACAGGAGGGAGGGTCACCGGAGGCTGCCCGCCATACTTGCAGGGACCACAGGCTAGCGGCTGGCCCTCATCCCCGCCCCGCTGGGACTCGGGCCTGCCCCCCGTGCCCCGCGGCGCCCACGTGGCCCTGAGCAGGCTGGGTCCCTGGACCCCCAGGCCCATCTTGCCAAGCTGTCCCCCTGCAAAGCTCTAAGCACCCCCGGTGCCCCGGCTTGCCCTCACCTCTACAGAGGATCCTGTAGCTTTGCTAGTCCCTGGGTGCCTCCCGGGCTGCTCCCAGGGCCTCCCACCCCGGGCCTCCCCCCCATCTCCTGACCCCACCGAGCTCCCGTCCTCCCCCATCACCCGTCCCCACTGAGCTCCCCCCCACCGATCACCAGTCCCCACTGAGCTCCCCCCACCCATCACCAGTCCCCACTGAGCTCCCCCCCACCGATCACCAGTCCCCACTGAGCTCCCCCCCACCGATCACCCATCCCCACTGAGCTCCCCCCCACCGATCACCAGTCCCCACTGAGCCCCCCCACCGATCACCAGTCCCCACTGAGCCCCCCGCGCCTCCCCCCCCCCCACCCCACCTCTGCTCTGCGGTTGGCGCTGCCCTCCTCCTCCTTCTTCTCCTCCACCACGTCCTCCCTGGAGGACGGCCTCCAGCCCCATCGCAGCGGAGGCCCGGGGAGGCCGTAGGCCCGGGCTCGGAAGGACAGCCGCATGGAGCGGTCGGGGTCGTCGTCCTCGTCCTCCCTGTCCGGCCGCTTCTCCGCCGTCAGCTCCTTGGCCAGCTGCTCCATCTTGCTCCATCGCTTGGCGTCCCCCCACTCCCTGGAGAGCCGCTCGCCGCTCTTCCCACCGCCCTGGAAGAGGCCCCGGGGGGGCCCTGCCGCCGCCTCCTCCTCCTCTTCCTCCTCCTCCGTGTGCCCCGTGGGGTCCCGGGCCTGCTCGGCCCCCAGCTGCCCGGCTCCGTCCGGGGCCAGCGCGTCCAGCCCACCTGCAGCCGGGGTAGACGAGACCAGGAAAGAGGGGCTGGCGCTCCCCACTCCTAAGGGACGTGTTGGCCTCCAGCCCGCTCACCCGAGCTTAGGGTACCCCTCCCCGCAGGGAGCCTGCGCCCCGTCTGTTGCGCTGCCCCTCGCTCAAGTCTCCTCCTGCCTTCCGGGTTGGGAGAGCACCGCGTGGAGGAGGGCGAGCTGCAGGCCAGGGACTCGGACCAACCAGGGTAGGAATCGGCCTTTACTACGAACGAGCTGCGCGGCCCTGGACAAAGCACCGAGCCTCCCCGAGCCTCGGCTTCCCACCCACGACGTGGGACGGGTGGCCACGTCTCAGGATTGGTATAAAGGTGGGGTGAGGTCTCCTCCCGTCCACTTGGGTGGGGGGGGGGGATCACTCTACATACTCTCGCCTTTCTGGATGTTCTTGGAGCCCAGGGCAGGATGAGCGTCAAACGCTGCCGTGGGGTCTTCGTCCTGCGGGACGGCCTTCTCCCCAGCCTCCTCCTCTTCCTCCCGCGGCCTCTGCGCTGCGCTCAGGCCCTGGGAGGGGTCCTCGCGGCTCCCCACGGCTTGGGGGCCTGGCTGCTTCTGGCCGGGGAGGCTGGCCGGAGCTTGGGGGGTGGTGGCCGCCTCCTCCCCAGGGGCCTGGCTGTGCTCTGGAGCTGGGGACCCTGGCCCAGGCTCTGGGGAGGCCTGGGGCTTGGTCCCCTGGGTGGCCCCACTAGGCTTCGCCTCTTCAGCGTCCTCTCTCTTCTGCTGGGCGTCCTCTGGGGCCGCCTCTGTCGTCACCTCTGTAGAAACAACAGGCAGAGTCAGGCCCCGGGGAGCACCCAGCCTGCGGGGCTCCCCGAGGCCAGCGCGGAGTCAGCGTCCAGAGGCTCTGCCTCCAGGAAGCCCAGCCTGGCACAGGGCTGCCGTAAAGCAGAAGCAGCCCAGCACCTGTGGCTCACGCCTGTCATCCCAGCTACTCAGGAGGCTGAGATCTGAGGATCACGGTTCAGAGCCAGCCTGGGCAGGAACGTCTGCGGGACTCGTACTTCCAATTAGCCACCAAAGAGCCTGACCTGGAGCTGTGGCTCAAGTGGTAGAGCGCTAGCCTTGAGTGGAAAAAGCTCAGAGACAGCGCGCAGGCCCAGAGTTCAAACCCAGTACACACACACACACACACACACACACACACGCGTGCACACACACACACAGAAGCAAATTTTAAAAATCAGAACTTGAAAAAGTACTCGGAAGACACAGCCCTGGAGCAAATCCTGGGTAGTAGCTGAACTGCTGTGCGGTTCTGGGCAACGCCTTAACTGTTCGGTGCAGGAGGCGACAATCCTCGCTACTTTAGGTTTGCATGAGAAGGGTTGTAGTTCATTTAGTCCTTGTGTTTTCCGGCACTGGGGCTGGGACCCGGGCCCCACGCTTGCCAGGAAGCGCTCTACACGTGGATCTGTACGACTTCAGCCCTCCTGTGTGTACTCTATGGAGATGGCGTCTCCCTGACTTCACGCAGGTCGATCCTTCTGCCTCCTTCTCCCCAATAGCTGGGATTATAGACATGAACCACAGCACCCAGCCTTTGGATGGCAGAACTCGCTGCTGGAGGAGACACTGGTGGACACACAACCCCCCCTCGCGCCCCACCCCGCCACTGGACTCACAGACCCGCAGGAAGGCGAGGCTACCGTCCCGTTACGCAGCCTGTGGAGGTGGAGCCAAGCCCCGCCCCCCTTCACACACACACGCGCGCGCACACACACACACACGTGTGCTACACTGCCCCCTCCCACAACCCATGGAAGGAACCACAGTGGTCCAGACTCTGGATCTGGGGGGGTCCCCCAGTGACCCGCAGCAAAGCCAGTGTGGCTACGCACAGCTGTGGTGCTCTCTGCACCCCCGATGGAGACTCCTGGGGACCGTCTCGCCCACCCCTGGCACCACAGGGCCAGGCCGGGCAGGGGCCATTCATAGCTTCTCCCAAACAGGAGGAGGACCACAGCACCCCACGCCCGCAGCTGCTCTTCCAAGCTCCCTGCGGGTCACTCACACGCACGTGTGCATGCACACGCTCGCACACGCGTGCCCTGTGAGCCAGGTGTGCCTACCTTGCGCCCCGGCCGCGTCGCCCTGGCTCTGGAGGACCTCGGAGAGCTCCTCCTCAAAGCTGCTGGGCCTCTTCTGCTGCTGCGCTCGCTCCCTGGCTCCTGCGGGAGGGGAGAGGCCAGGCACCCTGGGGACAGGCCTGACACACCTGTGCACACCACTGAGCCCTCCGCCCTGCCTGGCGGCTGCGTGCGCAGTTCCAGGAATGCCTAACCAGGCACCGTGAGAACCAAGGCCCCTCCCAGTCAGCTCCCTGACTCAGTTTCCCCACTGGGGAAGGAGGAAGGGAAGCAAGCCCTGCCTGACAGAGCCTCGCAGAGCTGTGGAGGTGTGAAAGGAGCCGAGGGTGCAGGGGCGGAGGGGTGGGTGCGGTGCCCTGGAGACCCTGGGCAGGAGGCAGCAAGGACCCTGGCCCCCAGGACTCAGCATTGATCTTGATTTGGGCCCCAGTGTGGTGGGGCGGGGTTTGTCAAGCCAGGAAGGAGCTGGGGGGCAGGGACAAGAGCAGCCAACCCTCCCTACTAACATGCTGTCTGTCTCTGCTTGATTGCCCCCAGGGACAGGAGCTCACTACCTCCATTCCCAGGCTCATCTGGGCATGTGGAAGGTCAGGTATGGGGGAGCAAGTGGGATCCTACCTCTTCCAGTACCCCTGGAGTTGCTCAGAAGGGGGCAGGGCCCCTCCTATCCCTGCGATCAAGTGACTTCTCTATTTACAGAGGCAAAGAACCTGTCTGCATTTTCATCCTGAAAACATCTTGGCGTGGCAGAGCTCCAGAGGCCCCGGGCCTTCGGGGAGCAGTACCTGACCCTAGCATGTCCCCACTCACGGGTGACCTTCGGGGAGCTGTACCTGACCCTAGCGTGTCCCCACTCACGGGTGACCTTGGGAGAGTCACTCAACCTCTCTGAGCCATCATCTCTCTAACAACATCCATAACCAATTGATCGAGGTACATGGAGGATCCCACTTTCTATCCTGGGTACCTGACAGGACCCTGCTCAACCTTCCACCTTGGTTTTCTGGCTCAGTCACTGGCATTTACCCAGAATCCGGTGCAGTGGCGGCAGTACCTTGGAGAGCGAGGTCTTGGAGCTCTTTCAGCAAATTCTGGTGTCGCAGGATGGAAAGAATGCGCTCATCTGCAGAGGGACATGGGCCGTTTCCAGGGGAGGGCAGGGAGAGAAATGGGAGGAGGGGGAAGAAAGAGAGGGGGGGAGAGTGAGAGAGAGAGAGAGCGTTCTGGGCATTTTTTTCTGAACCCTCAACCCTGCAGTGGTACCGTAAGCCCTGAAATGACTCCCTCCTCCCATGGTGCCACTCGCTCTTTCGCTACACAACAGAGGCAGCCGCTGAGCCCACACCCAGACCTCTAGGAAGGGGCAGCAGGCCCTGAGGCCCACCCTCAACACCCCTCTTCCATCCCAGACTCCAGGGGTGTCCCCCGACCCCCACCCCCACCCCAGCCTCTGGCCCATACCTCCTTGCAGGGTCTCCAGACACTCGTGGCTCACAGGCCTGGGGCTGGGCTTGGACAGCGAGTCGGAGATGACCTCCACGATGCACCGCATGACCTGGGGAGACGGCAGGGCGGACTGCGGCTCGGCGCCTGGGGCCGGAGAGCGACTCCCACCGCGTGCCCGGCCCCGCAGGCCCAGCCGCACACATCCATGGGTCTCCTGTGAGTCCGGCAGGGCACTGCGGACAAGCTAGGTGCCCGATAAATGAATCATCCTAGAAGATGGTGCCGACCACCCCCAGCCGTGCCACCCGGGCAAACAGCTACCTCTCTGCACCTCAGTTTCCTCTTCTGTTAAAATGGGGGTGGGAATATCTTCCCGATTGTACTTCCTAAGGTAAAGAGGCGCCGAGGAGACGACACGCCGCCGTAAAGCACGAAGTGTGTCGCACACACCCCGGGAGGGACCCGCGCCGTCAGGGCAGGTGGGGAGCGGGATGTGTCAGACAGGCCCGGGCGGCGCTGGCGGGGAGCGAGGGGGTGGAAGACTGCGTCTGTGCAGTGCCAAGGCAACCGAGCCACAGAGCCGGGATGGCAAACGCTCCGCCCGCGTAGCCCCGACCTCAGGATGACCCCAGACCGCTGGGCAGAACGTGCTGACCGGGTACGCGGAAACACCTGCACCCCGTATCTCCCGGCCACCACCAACGGCGTCCCCAGGGAAATCAGACTCCCCCCTGTAAGGGCAGATTCTGGGAGAGAGGAACTGGAGAGTGTTCCGGAGATGGCTGGGGAGACCAAGGGGACCTCCAGGAAAATCAGTGCCGTTAACTGAGGACCTACTATGTGCAAGGCACTTCCCATCCATGGCTCCTTCGCTTCCCATCTACCCTAGAGGGAAAGGGAAAGCTCAGAGAAGTGAAGGAATCTTCTCAAGGTTGCCCGGCTTAGAATGGGAGGCAGAGGTTTCAGTCCTGGCCTGGATGCCGTTTTAAAATAGGAAACACAACTGAGCAAGTTGAGGCTGAAATCTCCCAGATGGTTTTTGTTTTCTTTGTAGCCTCCAACAGAAGAAAACAGCTCTTGGGATGTCAGAAATCTCTGACACTCAGGTACACACACACACACACACACACACACACACACACACACACACACACACACACACACCAGCATGTGGGTAAATAGTCCCAGCTCAGAAGAGAACAAATTCCAAGTATGTGTCATGGGTGTTTGTTACCTCCACAGGAGCCGCTACGAGAGTCTCTAACACCCTTTTCTGAGTGGCTCCATCATCAGCTCCCGACTGTCTGGGACGTCGGGTAGGAGGGCTGAGAAGTTGCAAGGGAGGGCGAGTTGTGGGCAGAAACTGGGGACGGGGACAAGGAGGAGGCCCGAGCCTGGGCAGGTTGATGAGTAGCCACCCCTTCCTGCACCAAGTGGGCAGGACGGTGGGCCGGGGGCTGCCCCAGCAGGTGACACCGGGGTCCCTCTGGGTTGCACCTAAAGCTCACCAAAGGCCAGAGAAGCCCCTCGGAGCGGACAGCAGCAGGTTTGAGAGCTTATTTCGCAGGCTGTGCCCAGGCTCAGCACCTAGTCCCGGCTTTGGCTTTCTGCCAAAGTCCCTCCTGCAGCTGCCCAAGAACTGGCTGCGAGGTGTCCTCAGGAGCCTCCCCTGCCCCGGGCACCCCTGGACCCCTTCTTACCTTGGCATCCCCTTTATTCATAGGGCTGTTCACAGGAAGGGCAGAGACTAGAAGAAAACGACAGCACGGGGTCACCGCGCGGAGGGCCCGGCCTTTCCGACGCGCTCCCGGGACTCGTGCGTCCGGTGCTCCCCACCCGAGTGTCCCCCCGCCCCCAACCCGCACGCGAGGCCCGTGGCTCTCCAGCCCGGGCTGCAAGCTGCCCCAGCCGGCGGCCCCGAGGCGGAGGCGGCCGGGGAGGGCCTCGCCCTGCCCTGAGGGAGCCCCGGAGCCCGGCGCAAGGAAAACAAGGCCAGCGAGCAGCGGGGCGCGGCGGGGACGGACGCCGCGTGGAGGGGACCCCCGGCGCGGAGGAGGGAGACGCGGGGGTGCGGGGATGCCGAAGGAGGCGGGGGGCGGGGGGGCGGCCCCCCTCCCTCTCCCCATGACCTTGGCCGGCCGGGCGCGGAGCCCGTGCTGCCCCGGAAGCCACCAGGGCGCCGAGCCCAGGCATCGGGCGGGGGCGCGGGGCCCCCCGTCCTGCGAGGTTGGGGGGTCGGGGTCCCGGTGCGCCGCGGGGCTGGCCCGCGGGCGGGGGCGGGGCCGGGCGCGGGGCGCTGTCCGCGGTGCTGAAGCGCAGCGCCGGCGGGGACGCCGCCACCCTCGCTCGCTCGCTCGCTGGCTCACCGTGCCCGGCGCAGAGCAGCAGCGCCAGGACGGCGGCCGAGCGCATGGCGAGCCGGGGAGCCGGGCGGCGGGGGGAGGAGGGGGGGCGGAGGGGGTGGGCCGGGCCGGGCCGGGCGGCGGGGGTCCGGGCAGGGCCGGGCTGGGCACGGGACGGGCGCGCGTCGTCTGCCGTCTGCCCCGGAGCCTCTGCGCGCCGCGCTGGAGCACTGCAGTGGCGGCAGCGCGCGGGTGCCCGGCTTTTATACCCCGACCCCGGAAGTGACGTCATCGGGCCGCCCCCTGCCCCACCCCGCTCGCTCCACCCCCCCCACCCCCCCCCAGCCTCACCCCTGGCCGCCTCGGCCCCACTCGGCCCCACGCCGTCCCGGGGCTGGCAGAGCCCTGCGCTCCCTTCCACCAGGACCTCCGAGCGCGGGCACCTGCAGGCCCACGTGCAACTGGAGCGCGGCACGCCGGGGCCGCCCGGCCTGGGTGCTGGCTGGCCCAGCTCTCTCCTCTTTGTTCTGAGTGTTCTCGACCCGGGGTGCCGGAGAGGGGCACCGAAGGAGCGTGGATCTGAGGAGCACCCCTCTTACCCAGCGTCGAGGCGGCTGTGTTCACCCCAGCCTGGTTTCCAGCCGCGTGCTGAAGGATTCCGTACCCGGGGCCCATGACATCGGGTCACTGTGACATGTCACAGCTTTGTACCTCGCTTTCCTGAGTGCCACAGCGCAACCGCGTGTCCCCGTGTCTTCAGCCACGAGTGCTCTTTGGGTCAGTCTCACATGCAGACAGTTGGGCTGACTTCTGTCTTTGCTGCTGAAAAGAAGAATCTCACCCGCACAGCGCCTGTTGCATTTCTAGTCACACATAAATGAGAGATGTGTGAGACTCAAGACCCAAGTGCATGAGCCAAGTCCTCACCCGTATCTCTGCCCTTCATTCTCAGGCTTCATTCTGGGCCCTAATTTGGAGGTGGTTCTTCGTCTGCCTGACCCTTCTAGGAAAGACCTTGTACCTGGTCGGCACTGCAGTACCCATGGTCGGGACAGAGGTCTAAATGGGAGTTGGGGGCCTAGGACAGAGTCCTCCGGACTGAGAGAATGAACAAGGCTTTGAGTCAGCTGGGCTCTAATGATAGGTGGGTGGATGAGGAAATCCCTGGGGCCTGGGGTCCCCCCAACACAAAGACCACTCGAAGCTTCTGGCCCCCAGCCAGGTACTCTTGCTAGACAGGTTCCCACAGTCCTCTGAAAAGATGAAAATGACAGCCACCGCCCCCCCACGAGTGAGCCAAGCGCAGAGGTTGCTTACCCCTGTGTAGATCAGGAGAAAGCGGCTCAGAGCCATGGCCTAAATTGCCTAACACCACACGGCTGGTAAGTGGGAGGGGTGCGGCACACTTTGAGCTCAGGCTGTCAGCCCCCGAAGTGGCAGTGTGGGAGTGTATTGCTACTACCATCTACCAAAAGAGGAAGATGAGGCTCAGGAAGGGAGAATTCCATCCCGAGTCACACACATTCAAGAGCGGGGTGACAGGCCCCCTCCTCTCACACTTCCCTGGTGCCCGGCCTTGGGTTTTCCTTCCAGGATGCATTGCCCCTCTTCCAGAGGAGGTTGGGGTGGTGGAGAGGGGGCTGGTCTAGGGGCAGTGATAAATTCTGAGCCTAGGTTCTTTTTCAGTTCTACCAAAGCTGTGTGGATACTGAGAAGGGGAGATCTTTTTTTCATTCAACAAACACTTATTGAGCAGCTCCTGTGTCCTGAGATCTGCTCCAGATTCCTGGAATATGCTAGCAAGAAAAGAGACAAGACCCTCTTGGAGATTGTACTTTGGGCTAAGGACACAGATGCTGAGCCATGAGCCATAATACAGCAGTGCATTGCTGACTAGATCTGCAGGCAGCAGAGGCTTTGGGGAAAGGAGGGAACTGAGCCCGGTGAGAGGCCTTGGACCCTCAAGGCAGGGGGTGCGGGAAGGCTTTATGGTAGTCAGGGCAGGCCTCGTGCAGCTATAACTTGGCAAGGACTTGAACGAGTCAAGGGAAAGAGCCAGGCAGACACACAGCAGAACAGACAGTCAGTGCAAAGGCCCTGGGATCCTAGGAAACGGCTCTGTCCCCTCTCCTTCCCCCCCCACCCCCAGGGAAAGTGGCAGCTGCACATCTGATCAGGGAACCTGTGGTAGTGGACAGCAAAATCAACACCCCTTCAGCCTTGCCTACAAAATCATATTTTCCAAACACACAGCTCTGCCAAGCCCCTTATCAGACCTGCAGGTGGAAAAGCCCAGATGGTTGCCTGGCAATGTGGCGTTATCTCTGAGGTCTGCACAGAGGGCCAAGCGAGGTGATTTCATTAGTTCCTCTCCCATCTGCCTCAGCAAACATCCCTGGGGGCTTCCAATTAAGGTTTGGCTTTTCTCCTTGGGCAGATGTTTGCTTTAATCCAATGAAGAGGCTTCCAGGCCTCCTCCGTGCGTGGACGAGGGCTTGGGGAGGCCCCAGCACGGGGTGGGGGTGGGGATGGGAGATGTGGAGGTAGGGCACTGTACACCCCACGCTGCAGACCAGCTCACTAAGGACGAGGTCCAGCTCACTGGCAAGAAGGGCCAGGCCAGGGCACAGGGGAAGGAGTCATCTTTCCGGAGCCTTCCTCCCCCCAACCCCGTCTCAGGCCAGGTTCCCACAGGGGCCCATGGTGGGACCCCCATTCTGCATGGTGGATCCTGCATGGTGCATCCAAGGGCAGATGCCTGGTAGTTCTGCAGGAGCTCCACAAACCAGGACATCAGCTGATGTTTGGGCACATGGGTCATACCCGTGGAGCAGAGCTGGGGCGGTGCAAGAGAGATGAGGTTGAGCGAGAAGGGCAGAGAACAGGAGGGGAAGCAGCACCCCTGCTTTGTCAAAGCAACCCGTCGAGGGAACTAAGCCAGCTCGCTGAGCCTCTAACAGAGAGAGGACTGGCCCGGGCCCTTCAACTCTGCGCCCTCAAAGGCCAACTTAGGCTCCTCCTCAGCTACTTTGTTTCTGCTCAAGGCTGGTGCTCTACCACTTGAGACCCACTTCCACTTCTGACTTTTTTGCTGGTTAATGGGGGCTAAGTCTCAGGGCTGGGGACTCAGGGCTGGGGCGGCCGCTGTCCGTGGTGCTGAATTGTCATTTGCCGGTGAGTTGGTCCAGAGCACTGGTTGATGTCTATCTCATAGGTCCCAAGGATTATAGATTAAGGATACGGTTTTCTCCCTCTCTGTTTAAACTTTAAAAATATTAACAGAGTAAGTTAAATCTTGGCTATTTTTCCTAAAAAAAAATCCATGGAGTTTTATCACATTTCCAAGTGTTAGACATTTCCTGCTTCCGGGGAACTGGAAGGCAGAAGTGCCTCGAGGGCCCTCAGCCTTCCCAGAGGGGTTTGTATGGCTTGGTGCACGGATGTAGGGCAAAGACGCCTTGTTGTAGTAGTATATGTAGTAGTATATGGTCTCAGCTTAGCCCCACACGGAGACGAGTTTGGCCATATCAATTTACTCATCTGGGCTTTCGTTGTCTCCTTTTTCTTTTCTTTTCTCTTTTTGCCTGTCATGGGGCTTGAACTCGGGGCCTAGGCACTGTCCCTGAGCTTTTCTGCTCAAGGCTAGTGTTCTACCACTCTGAGCCACAGCTTCACTTCCAGTTGGAGTGGAGAGTCTCATGGACTTTCCTGCCCAGGCTGGTTTTGAACCACCATCCTCAGATCTCCACCTCTTGAGTATGATTACAGGCAAGAGCTGTTGGGGACAGCTGTGCCTTTAAGAGGCCACAGCTGGCTTTAGCCCGTCCCCTCTTCTTCCACCTTCCACAGGAAGAGAAGCCCCCACCTCCAGGGGCGAGCACGTGTCTGATGGCCAGGACCCCAGAAACCCAATCCTTGGGGGGCTGGGCCTCCGCCCACAAAGGAAGTCCCCTGACATCACTTGAGGGACAGCTCTTGTAGCCAATCAGGGGCCCCTTGGGACCAATCAGGGGCCCCTCTCCTGGTCCACCTTTGGGGTATATCTCTTGGGGCCCACCATTTGAATAAATCAGAACGCCCATGAGGCTTCTCCAGGGACCCACGCATCCGTGTCTTCCTTGGCGGGTTTAGGGCACCCTGCGACCACATGCTACCAAGGGCTACCTGTGGCCATCGCTCCCACGTGAGAGCGATAAAGGACCACACAGGAAGGGGTGGACAAGCCCAGGACCCCCAAGCGGAGGGGAAGTAGAGAGAGCCCAACAAGAGCCACTGGTGCCATGCCCCCTGAGGAGAGGGCTCACGTGGAGCTACCATACCCCTCTCCCTGCCAGCCCCCTAAGCTACGTACCCCTCTCCCTGCCAGCCCCCTGTGGCTCAGCTCCAGGGCTGAGGCTCAGGGCCAGGGCTCAGATGAGGCTCAAGTCTGAATGTTCTGGCAACACAACTTCCTCACCTTGTGGTTCCAGGGAGAATCATATGCCTGAATCATTGAATAAAAATATATTGCCAGATGGGCACTGGCAGCTGACACCTGTCATCCTCGCTACTCAGGAGGCTGAGATCTGAGGATCATGGTTTGAAGCCAGCTGAGGCAGAAAAGTCTGTGAGTTTCTTATCTCCAGTGAAGCATCCAGCAACCAGAAGTGGAGCTGTGGTTCATGGTAGAGTGCTGGCCTTGAGTACAAAAGCTCAGGGATAGCACCCAGGCTCAGAGGTCAAGTCCCCAGACTGGCGCATGCACACGTGCACACTTGTGCACACATAATTACCAAAGTGGACCCAGGACCATGATCTCCAGAGATCAGAAACCTTTTACACGACACAAGGGCAGAGTCGCAACTGCTTTCGTCCTGGAATCACAGGCCTGGGAAGGTTCTGGAAGGTCACCTTGTCCCTCATAGCCTCTGACAGTGCCAAGTAAAGAAGGGGAATAGCTTGAACAGCTATTCACTGCCAGTGGTAATAGAAAATGGCACAGTCACTTTGGAAACCAATTTGCCAGTATCTTCAAAAATTAAATATATGCCTACCATATGACTTAGCCATTCAACAGTTACAGATTTACCCAAAATAAATCAGAGTATTTGGACACCTGAACATGAATGGTCATACAAGTTTAATTTGCAATACTCACAACTGGAAACAATGTAAACATCTACCAACAGGTGAATAAATAAACAAATTGTAGTATGTTCATATAATGAGATATTACTTAGCAATAAAAGGAAATGAACCATCGATTCACACAACATGGATAAATCTCAAAATAGAAGCCAGACTCAGGGAGAGAGGGAGGGAGAAGGAGGGAGGAGGGAGGGAGGGAGGGAGGGAGGGAGGGAGGGAGGGAGGGAGGGAGGGAGAGAAAGAGAGAGAAAGAGAGCACTGTATAAATCCATTTACATAAATTCTGGGCCATGAAAATGCATCTAGAGTAACTGACAGCTGTTAATGGTTGTTGGGGCTGGGGGTGGGGAAGACATGGAGAGAGAGAGGGAAGGGAGGGAGGGAAAGGAGGGAGGGTAGGAGGGAGGGAAGTTTTGGGAAGTGGTGGATCTGTTCCCTAGTTTGATTATGGTGATGATTTCCCTGTTGCATCCATATGTCAAAACTCACCAAATTATGCAATTTAAATATGCACAAATGCATGTCAACAAAGCTGTTTTACAAAAGAGGCCACCACAAAAACATAAGGATGCAATGTAGAGATCTGCCAGCCACACGAGTGCTCTTAAGGGAACGCTATTGTCCCCGCCCGCCCCGTGCAGACCTGGGACCAGGGATGCTGAGCATCGGCTCTGAGAATAAGAAGCAAACCCGGGCCAGGTCCGTGGCGAGACTACACTTCTTCTGGGTCCAGCACTTTCTACCAGGTCTGGCTGTGTTCCCAGGAGTTCCCCAGGGCCTGTCAGCACCCCCTGAGCTGAGGGATGGGGTGCCTCTGCCACCCTCCCATGCCATCCCCCTCCTCTCCACACTTCTCCCTGGCAGCAGCCCTCCTGTTGTCTCTTCTTGTTCAGACACAGAGCACAGAGCGGGGAGGGAGGGAGGGAGGGGAGGGAGGGAGGGGCCGGTGCAGTTTCCTGACCACACCCGACCTGCACAGAGATGGACTCCGCCCACCGGGTGACTTGTACCGAGGCTGCCAGGGCCACCAGCTCAGGACAGAACCCCGGGGTGAGGGGTCAGGGTGAGGCGGGAGGGTGGGAGATAGGAGCTGGAGTGGGCGGGGCGGGTGGGAACTACCCCTCTCCCCTTCTGTCTTCCCCTCTCCTCCCCTTGCCTCCTCTCCCCCATCCTCTCCCTTCTCCTCTCCTCCCCTCCTCTCTTCCCCCTCCCCTCCCCTCCTCTCCTCTCCTGGCCTCCCCTCCCCCCTCTCTCCCCTCCTCTCTCCTCTGCTCCCTCCTGAGTTCAAACTTTGCCAAACTTAAGAGTGGCTGAGCCAGTGCTTCCTCTCTGCTCGGCTCTGATCCCAGGGCCATTTTGGAATTGTTCAGAGCGACAGTGAAGTCTGCCTATCCCTCCTCTACCAAGGCCTCAGTCCTGCCTTACGAGTTGTTCCAAAGTGGCCATTTGTTCCTTTGCTCCATTCACTCATTCCACAAAGGATTCCTCTTCCTCCTCCTCCTCCTCCTCCTCCTCCCCTCCTCCTCCTCCCCTCCTCCTCCTCCCCTCCTCCTCCTCCTCCTCCCTTCCTTTCCCTCTCCTCCCCTCCTTTTCCTTCTCCTCCTCCGTCTTGGTGTACTGGGGCTCCCACTCAGGGCATTGCGTTTCTGCTTGGCCTCTTTTGCTCAAGGCTGTCATGCTGTCACTTGAGCTGCATCTCCACTTTCCACATTTTGCTGGTTCATTGGAGATCGGAATCTCTTGGATTTGTCTGTCTGGGCTGGCTTTGAACCTTGCTCCTCAGATCTCAGCCTCCCGAGTAGTTAGGATTATAGGACTTGAGGGGCTGGGGATATGAAGAGTGCCTGCCTTGTGTACATGAAGCCCTGGGTTCGATTCCTCAGCACCACATATATAGAAAATGGCCAGAAGTGGCGCTGTGGCTCCAGTGGCAGAGTGCTAGCCTTGGGCAAAAAGAAGCCAGGGACAGTGCTCAGGCCCTGAATCCAAGGCCCAGGACTGGCCAAAAATAAAAATAAAAGGATTATAGGACTTGAGCCACGCGTGTCCGGCTTAAGGACATGTAGGTCCTGAGCTTCCGTCCGTCACGGGCCTCGGCTTGAAGTGGAGGCTGGTGAGGAAAGCCGCCCCCTTTGTGCAGAGTGGGTGCAGAGGCCCCACGCGAGTGCCAGAGAGAGCGCGTCTATTTCAAGTATCAATAGTCAGCAGTTTCCATGGATACCAGATCATGATAACTAGAGGGAATCAGGGGCAAATCAAGTGTCTATTTCACGCTTTGATGTCATCCCCTTCCAACCTTTCACGTCCTTGCAGATCTACGCGTGTCCATCCACTCCGCAGCGGCTGAGCGCCACAGGGTCGCTCCGCTTGAGTGCATCAATTAGCAGGAACTGTCAGAATGACGTCTACACATCACTAACACTTGCTGGGAAATTATCGCTAACAAATAATGGTGACAAATGGAAACAGCCTTCCTGAGACTCAGCAGCAAGGGCCTCGCTTCTTCCGCCTCGGGATGAGAGGCGGCTCCTGCCCTGCTCAGTTTTTCTGCCATTCGCCCTTTGCTCGGGTCCTGACTTCACACAGTGACATGGCTGCACTGGAGGGGGGTGGCGGGAGGAGCTGGGGTAGGCGAGGAAGGAGTCCCATGTTCACCCTGGGCTTCTCAGAGACCCTTCTGCGAGGGGGACAGGATCCCAGGCAGCACACCCCAATTCTGAGCAGGCAGAGCAGGGCCTGGGCCCTGGAGCCTGCGACCTGTGATCCTCAGCTCATTTTTATGAATTCTTCATCAAAAGGCCCGGAGAGCCCGGTGCTGGTGGCTCACGCCTGTAATCCTTGCTACTCAGGAGGCTGAGATAGGAGGATCATGGTTGTAGCCAAACCAGGTAAGAAAGTCGGTGAGATTCTTATCTCCACTAAACCACGACAAAAGCTGGAAGCTGTGGCTCATGTGTTAGAGTGCTATCCTTGAGCAAAGAAGCTCAGGGAGAGCATCCAGGCCCTGAGTTCAAGCCCGAGGACTAGCACCAAAAAAAAATTAAGTCATAATAATAAAAGCCCAGAGGTGTGAAAGCCAGAGGACTGATTTAGCCAGGGAGAGGTGTTGCAGCCTGAGAAAGAACTCGTCACTCTCAAATCTGGTTATATTTACCATTCTGAGGGAGAGTCATATGATACAGGAATCCTTGCCCTGTCTCTAGCTCAGTGCATCCACCTTCTACAGGGACCTGGCACATAAAAAGGTGTGTGTGTGTGTGTGTGTGTGTGTGTGTGTGTGTGTGTGTGTGTACTGGAGCTTGAACTCAGGGTCTAGCTGCTCCAGCTTGGCTACCTGTCTACCACTTGAATCACAGCTCCACCTCTGGCTTTTTTTTGTCAGGATGATGTGCAGAGGGGTTATAGTTACATACTTAAGATAGTGAATGTGTTTGTTGTCACACTTGTTACCCCTGACTTCTGGCTTTTTGCTGGTTCGTTGGAGATGAAGGTCTCATGACCTTTCCTGCCTGGGCTGGCTATGAACTGTGATCCTCAGATCTCAGCCTGCTGCGTCACATCAGAGTTATGAGTCACTGGGGCCCGGTGCATCGTGGGAGGCTTTGCAGGCCTCCTGGACAGAGCAGACCACCTTGACGGGAAACCAAGGGTATTTAGAATTTGGCTCCTCCCGCCCTTTGACCCTGACCTCTACTCCCTCATTCCTTCTGGTGCCCTGTGAGTCTTCGGCACTTTCCTAGGCACATGGTGGGGCTGTGCGGTCACCTCACCCAGTGTCCCTCCTTGCCACCAGCTCCGAGGCGGCAGTGGGGGCACAGAGGGACCCTTGTCACTGTCCCCGTGTGGGTGGATTTCCCACTTGGGCAGAAATCACTCGGTGATTTACGTTAGATCTCCTCCCGACCCCGTGCTTCACCTGTGCCGTTCTGATTTTTCCACCAGCCTGTGAGGATGAACTTAGTGGCCCGGCAAGACTTGAACTCAGGACCTCCGCTCCCAAAGTTGTGACTCTTCCCCTGCACCACGCATTCTTCTTGCTTGAACGGACATCCGTGGGGACGTCTCAGTTCCAGAGGCAGAGGCTCCTCCCCCTCCCGAGTCCGTGACACTCGCAGGACAAGCCTTCAGAGACTCGCGTCTGTGTCCTGTCCTCCGGCCTCGGAGCGGGCTGCACGGGATCTGAAAGCAGCCTCGCTCCCGGCACCCACGGTCGCCCGCCATCCCCTTCCCACACCCGGGCACCTGGCACCCAGGGGCTCTTGTTTTCCCTCGGTGCTTCCCGCGGAGGAGGAACCTCCTTCCCAATCTGGAAAGGAGGTTAGAAGGAAATAGCTCGGCAGCCGTCTGGAGAGGAGCGCGCCTCCGCTGTTTAGCCCGAGCCGGGCGGTTTGTGTTGCTATTTCCATATGGTCCGCGACAGCGAGCTGCCACCGCGCCCGGCGCCTCAGCACCCCCTCCGCCTCGGGGGCGGGCTGCGTGCGGGCTTGGGGCTCAGTCCCCACGCTTGCTGCTGCCTCCCCAGCTGGAAGGCTTCCTGTGTAACCTGCCTTGCCTTGAAGGATGGTGGAAGGACACCTTCAGCCAAGGGTCAGGGGCCAGGGGTCAGGGGTCAGGAAGTACATCCCCCAGCCCCCGTCACTCAGGACATTATGTACATGGTTCCTTGGAGAGTCCCGGATGGAACCAAGTTCCCAGTTGCTCACGGCAATGTCTGGCTCAATGATGCCCCTCGAGTGGCTCTCTCCTCGTGGGTCACGCAGCCTGTTCCTTCAGCCTTGGCCTCTGGGCACAGCCTCCCCCTGCCCAGGTACCCATCCCAGAATGGAGTCCTTGTCTCAGGCTCTCTGCTTCAGGGAGAGCCCAAACAAGAACCAACTACAAGCCAGGCTGCCAAAGAGCATGAGCAAGGCACAAGGACTCGGCCCGTGCACCTGCAACTGAATGGATCGGATGCACAAGGGGCTGGATAGGGGAAGGAATGATGGTAGATATCATTTTTGCCTGCTTTGTAGAATTAGAGGCTGTGGTTGGCATTCCCAGTGCTCACTGATGTTGAGATCTCTGTGCTCATCCTCTGATACCAGTCCCCCACCCCCACCCCTCCCCCTGACTTTTAAGGATGATCATGTGATTTTCTTTGGCCAATGAGTGGTGAGCAGAAGTGATGTCTTCCGCCTCTTGATGAAAGCGGTTAGGAGGTTGGGGGGGGGGGGCTCCCCGCTCCCCGCACCTGCTTCCTGCTCCCCGCACCTGCTCTGACAGCTATGATAAAGCGTGCGAGAGAGAAGTGACAGAAGATTGATGGAGCCATTGCTGAATCACCTCATAGAAGACAAGACTCTAGAGGTGCCTGGATCAGCAGTAATGGAAGTGTGTGTGTGTGAAAGAGAGAGAGAGAGAGAGAGAGATGGAAGAAAGGAAGGAAGGAAAGAAGGAAGGAAGGAAGGAAGGGAGGGAGGGAGGAAGGAAGGGAGGGAGGGCGTAACCTTTGCCCTGCAGGGAGGGTTACTGTAGCATAACTTAGCTCCCTCTGACTGATACACACACGAAGCTCCACATGGACGCTTAGCTGGTCTTTCCTTTCAGCTCGGTGGCTCCTATCATTGACAGAGGACTCTGCTCAATTCCTACGCGTGGAAGCAAGACGGTGTGATCTGCGGTGGCCATTTCCATGCTATCTCATTTAACCAACCACTAGTGAGCTTCTTTGGTTTTGGTTTTGTTTGTTTTTTTTTGGCCAGTCCTGGGGTTTGGACTCAGGGCCTGAGCACTGTCCCTGGCTTCTTTTTGCTCAAGGCTAGCACTCTGCCACTTGAGCCACAGCGCCACTTCTGGCCGTTTTCTAGATATGTGGTGCTGGAGAATCGAACCCAGGGCTTCATGTATATGAGGCAAGCACTCTTTGCCACTAGGCCATATCCCCAGCCCACTAGTGAGCTTCTTAAATGTGCCATTTCGAACTCACCTTCTGGTCTATTTGCTTAACAAGAAATGGACTAAGGTCAGGGGTCCAGGGACTTCCTCAGAAGCACCATAGATTGAGCTGGAGGGGCCAGCACCCCCTTTGCCCAGGAAGAGGGCCTAGTGCCTGCTGGCTGGAAGGGCTGTGACTTTTAAGATGGAAGCCTTTGTGACATTCCAAATGCACAGATCCAGGGGTTTGCCTCTCTGACTCCCAGCTACCCCAGGAAGCCTCAGGCCCCTTGTCGGAGGTGCACCTGGCCTGGGCGCCCGGGGTGTGTGTGTGTGTGTGTGTGTGTGACACAACTCCTGGAGGGGCTCAGATTAGGGAGGATCACAGGTGGGAGCCGCCCACTCCACCTCCCCCGCCCTTTTGCTGTCCCCTTGCTGACGGGAGTGGGGGCGGGCCTCCCCAGCATGGCCCCGGAGGCAGAGGAGAAACAACAAACAGCCTGGAGGGCACAGGTGCCGTGGCAAACTCCTAAGCCTAGCCTGGAAAAGGGATGTGCGCGTAGGCCTGAGTCAGGTACGGACCCCTGTGCTCGGCTCCAGGCTGCCTCCCCCTCCCCTCCTCACCCCCAGGCTGCTGAGCCCCGGGGGCGGGGGGGGGGGTGGGGGGAGGAGGGGGAGGGAGGGCTGCGCGCCTGCGCGCTGACAGCGGAGCCCCTGACTTCCATTTCTGGGGAGGAAGGGGCCGGAGGCTGGGCTGGAGTTAGTCAAGGTGGGGGCCACTCTGTGGTGGAGTGGTGGGGTGGTGGCTTGGGGTGCTTGTTACTTAGAAGTACAAGGTCCCCCAGGAGAGGCCTGGCTTCCGGGGTGGGGCGGAGGCCGCTGTTTGCTGTGGCCTCCACTCACAGGTTAGTTTACGGGTTGCCCGGCAACCATTGTTCATTTAATCACCCTCGGCTTTGGAAATAAAAATCAATTTCCTTTATGATAGGAGCGGGAGGAACTCGGGAGCCCACAGGTTTAAGTAGTCGGGGTTCTTTATGTTGCTCAAAGCTTTTTGAACGAGCGTGCTCTCTGCTCTCGGAACGCCAGACCTGGAAGGTGGGGCGGAAGGGAAGCGCAGCAGGGCTGATTGCACGGAGGCCTTTGCTCACGGCAGAATATTCTGCCGGAAGAGGAGAGGGTGGAGACCCAGGTGGGCTGACAGGGGAACCATCCCACAATGGAAGTGAAGGATCACAAGTGGGTTACAGAACGGCACGCGCAGACGCGGCCCTCTTTATTTTGCATCAGGTGTGTGCGAGTTCCTGGCAGCCTGTTCACCTGGGTAGGATCCACACCAAATGTGATTTCACTGGGGAGAGAGGATGCACATCCTTTCGCCATGACCTAATTTAAACGCAGAACAAGAGTGCTACTCGTCCAGTCTTCAGAAGCAATGTTCTTTCTTTTCGCAGGTGGCGAGCTCCGGCTTTGGGGACCCAGGGAAGACCCAGAGGGGAAGGCCAGTGCCTTCCTTGGTCCTTGGCTGGAACAACATGTCACCAACCGGGTGGCTTACAAACACCACGTGTCCCTGCCGTGACCAAGGAGGCGCCACTTCCGAGTTTACAGGTAGAACCTGTTTCCCTGTGTGGTACCAGGGACGAGACAGCTCTCTGGGGAATCTCCCATCATCCCATTGGTTTCCCGGATGAGCTCATCACCTACCAGAGGCCTCACCTCCTAGTTCCATCACACTGTAACTTTGGGGGAACATGAACATTCAGTCCATAGCAGTTAAGGATGCCAGTCAAGTGGATCAGAAGGAGGAAGAGCAGGAGTAGGAAGGAAGCAGAGATTTCCAGGGTAACAGGCGTCGTGGCACAAAGACTTCCCTCCAGGATCCTGCGTGTATAGGCAGAAGCTGAGCTCTGAGGTCTTGCTGGCAGGGGCTGGGTCAGCAAGCCACTTTTGGGGGCCCTGGGAATTGGGGGGCTTGAGCCTGGTCAATGAGGGAGAGGAGAGGCAGGGCAGGAACATTTGGCTATGGCCAACTGGACCAGGTCTGGAGGCACAGAGAGACCCCTGCCATCCCCGCTCTCCTCCTTCGCCCTCTCTCTCCAGGCTGCTGTTCACGCAGCCTCGTGCTTCCCTTCATAGCCCGCGGCTCCTTCTAGATCTCGTTCATGGCCAGGCCGCAGTCATCACCTCGGCCCTGACGGCAGCCTCGTGTCCTCATCTGAACCCACCCTCCAGCTGCCCCCAAACACACTTGCTGCCTCACTCCTTTGCCCGAGACTTGTCTGTGCTTCTTTGTGTCTACAAGGGAGGGATACCAGGCTTTCAAACCCAGCTCCAGCCCAGGTTCTCCCGACTGCATGCGTCTGTGTCTTTGCTGGTGTGGCAGAGTCGCTGCTTCATAGCAAGCTTCCCACGAGTACCTGTCCATCCATCCACCCACCTGTACATACATCCACTTGCCCTTACGCATCTATCTATCTATCATCCACCCACCCACCCACCCATCCATCCATCCATATATCCATACCCACCCATCCATCCATCCATCCACATCCATCCACCCATCCATCCATCCATCCCCATCCATCCACCCATCCATCCACTCACCCACCCACCCACCCACCCATCCATCCATCCATCCACCCCTATACCCACCCATCCACCCATCCACTCACCCACCCACCCACCCATCCACCCATCCATCCACCCCTATACCCACCCATCCACCCATCCACTCACCCACCCACCCATCCATTATCCATCTATCCATCCATCCATCCACCCACCCATCCATCCATCCACTCACAGACCCACTCACCCACCCACACATCCATCCATCCATCCATCCATCCATCCATCCATCTACCCATCCATCCATCCATCCATCTACCCATCCATCCATCCATCCATCCATCCATCCATCCATCTGCCCACCCATCCATCCATCCACCCATCCATCCACTAATCCACCCACTCACCCACCTATCCATCCATCCATCCGTCCATGGTCTGTCCACTTAGGGGCCCAGGCTGGGGGCTCACTCCATCCTGGCATCTCTACCCACACATCCACAGTAGCCTGGTTGGCGCCACCTTCACAAGGTGTTCAGAAACCAACTGCTTCTCCGCTACCTCCACAGCTGCCCCGCTGGCTCAAGACACTGGCAATTCCCCCCAAATCAACGTTTGATTGTGCCACCCTGTGTGTAAACCTTCCAGGGCCTTCTTACCTCATCCACAGTGGACTCTGAGGTGCTCACAAGGCTCTCCAGGTCACTTCTCTGACCTTACCTCTCATTTCTTCCGGCACATCCATGCTGCTCCCAGGCCCCTTGCTTTGGTCCTTCACACCTCACGCACCCTTTCTGCTGCCTGGCATGCAGGCCTCTAGACAGATGTCAGCCCCCGCCGAGGCCTGGCCTAGTCCCTGCAGCTGAGATTGCAGCCCTGGCCTCCTTCTGTACGACCTGCAACAGCGAGAACAGCTGCATGCATTAGAGCGCACCTGTCGCAATTACTATCTCCCCTGTCCGCGTATTTGCTCCATAAGGGTGATAGCACAGAAGGTTTCATCCCTTTTGTATTTTTGGTGGCTAGAACAGTAAGGTTCCCCAAACTCACTGTGTGTGTGTGCGTGCGTGTGTGTGTGTGTGTGTGCATGCCACAACTTACCCATTTAGGAGACTCCATGGCCGATCCTCGCAGTATGGGGAGCTTTGTGACGCCGGTGGCAGCCGTGCGGGGAACAGGTAGGAGAGGGCAAGAGGGCTGGATGCCAGCTGACAGGAAGCGGGGGGGGGGGAGGGGGAGAAGGGGGAGCAGTTAATTCATTAGTCACGCAGACCAGCCACGCTTCTCCCATTATCCCCTTTATCTCCCTGCCACTGCATCCGATCAAGGCAATAGAAAGCAATTTGGTAAGTGGCAAATTTAATCTCACCGCAGCCGCTCAGCAACCACTTAATGCCGCTGACTGCGCGAGGCAGTTCCGTCTCTGATCACCTGGAAAGGAGGCCTCTTCCACCCGCGGGGCTTTCCAGGCTCCCCGCAGCTCCATCTGCGGAGCGCTGGCAACTGCAGCGTGTCCTGGTGGCTGGGCCTCTCATCCGGAAGAGCAGAGAGAGGGACAGGGGGCTGGGCGTCTCCCTTGTCCCCTCCCAATGGCGCCGGCCCGCACCTTCGCTTGCCCGGTGGGAACTGTCTGAGGAAGGCGCGCTTCCTTGCTTGAGTTCACATACAAGCAGCTTATTCCCGAGGTTCATTTTTATTTTACTTGTATTTGTCACTTTTTTGGGGGGGTCAATACCAGGTCCTGAACTCACGGGCTAGGCACTGTCCCTTATCTTTTTCACTCAAAGCTGGTGCTCTACCTCTTGAGCCATAGCTCCAGTTCTGGCTTTTTGATTTGTCTGCCCAGGCTGGCTTTGAACCTCAGTCCTCAGATCTCAACATCCTCAGTAGCCAGGACTACAGGCGTGATCTACCGGTACCCGGCAGGCTTTACTTTCCATTGCGATCACTCAGCCTCCTGAGTTTTCCATGACGTCTCTCATGCTCTCTGAGCCGTCTGCGCTTCTCTCTACTGCAGGGCCACCGAGTTCAGACCCATATACCCTTGTGCAGAACCCTTGCCGCCCCCACTCTGCCCCTATGCCCCCATGATCTCTGCCTGCTATCTGGACATCCTGTACTTTCTGCTGTAGTTCCATCTTTCTACACAGCTGATCTGGCCGGATCTCTCCCGTGCCGAGAACCCCCGGTGGCTCCTGGGAGCCCTCTCTACCCCCTCCTCGGTGGACGACGCAAAGTGACCGGGGAGGCACCAGGGCTGCCATTCTCTCAGCTTCACGGCAGAAAGCAGCTCTCAGCCCACAGCGTTGGACTCCACGGTTGTTTAGCCTTCCCTGCCCAGAGCCCTTCCATAGCTCCGCACACAGGGAGCATGTGGAGCGACTCCACCTTCAGTTCTGACCCGCCTTCCCTCCCACACAACTGGCCAGCCCATCCGGTCCCAAACAAAACACACTCCCAAGCCCCAGGCCGGGCACGCCTCTTCCTACCACAGGACCCCATCCTTGACGCTTGTCCCCCGAGGAGAGCCGCTCACCTTGCAGGGACAGTGCATCGGTGTCCCTGAGGGCCAGGGAAAGTTACTTTCTTTCATTATCTTTTTTTTTTTTTTTCCTGTCCTGGGGCTTGAACTCAGGGCCTGGGCACTGTCCCTGAGCTGCTTTGGTCAAGGCTAGCGCTCTGCCACATCAGTCACCGCGCTACTCCTGCCTTTTTTTTCTGTCTATGTGGTGCTGAGGAATCGAACCCAGGGCTTCATGCATGCCAGGCCAAGCACTCGACCACTAAGCCACATTCCCAGCTCAGGGAAGATTATTTTCTTAGAGAAAATCTAGTCAACATGTTACAGAATGACGTTCCCCAGCCTGGCCGTCTCCTAGCTACAGCCGGAACAAATGGTGTTTCTCAAGCTCTCAACCCGAGAGGGAAGCGGCCTCCTAAACAGTATTATCAAGCACAGGGTCTGTGCAGAGAGTGATGTAGGGCCTCTCTGATCTGCTGCAGTCCGAGGGAAACTCAGAGAGGTTCGGCAACCTGTCCAAGTTTACACAGCACGTGAGTGACAGAGTTAGGAATTGGAGCCACCAACCCAACCCAAAGCAGTGGACCAGGCCAGGGGAAGGAGCTCTTCCAGCTGGATGGCAAGGGTGGGCCTTGAACCCAGACATCCAACCCCCTCTCATGCCTGTCACGTTGGGCAGAGATGGCTTGCCTCTGTGTAAGTCTGCCACAACTCAGGCCTTTCCCAGGAGGCCAAGGCCACTGTCGGGCTCTCCCTGGGGTTGAGGCGCTCCCGCAGGGCAGGTCTTGTCGAGTGCACGGAAAGGTGACTAAACTGACCAAAGAGGAAAATGAGCCAGGCGGGTCACGCCTGTCATCCTAGCCACTCGGGAGGCTGAGACCCGAGGATCACGGTTCAAAGCCAGCTTGGGCAGGAAAGTGGGTGAGACTCTTATTTCCCCAATTAACCACCAGAAAAATGGAAGTGGCGGGGTGGCTCAAATGACAGAGTGCTAGCCTTGAGCAAAAGAGCACAGGGATAGTGCCCAGGCCCTGAGCTCAAGCGCCATGACTGACGAAAGAGAGAGAGAGAGAGAGAGAGAGAGGGAGAAAACAAAAACAGAGAAGGCGTGAATGGAAGGAAAGAAGGGAGGAAAATGAATGAGGAGAGAAGAAAAGGAAAGGAACCCTTATAACTATTTCTAGGAGCCATGACCCAGGCCTGGGGGAACGGCTGCCATCTCTGGCTGCATTCACTGGGGACCTCTGGACGGGTGGTCAGTGAACGTGACCATGCCCCACTGGGAACGCCCTCCTTCCTGGCCCCTCCCGGGGTGGCCAGCTTCCGGGGTGGCAGCGGCGGTGCAGAGTGGGGCTGGCAGCAGGCAGACCATCTGATTGTTTTTTTTTTTTTTTTTGGCCAGTCCTGGGCCTTGGACTCAGGGCCTGAGCACTGTCCCTGGCTTCTTCCCGCTCAAGGCTAGCACTCTGCCACCTGAGCCACAGCGCCCCTTCTGGCCGTTTTCCATATATGTGGTGCTGGGGAATCGAACCAAGAGCTTCATGTGTAGGAGGCAAGCGCTCTTGCCACTAGGCCATATTCCCAGCCCCAGGCAGACCATCTGTCTATACATCTGGCTGGAGAGCGGAGCTTAGCCAGGACTGAGCTGGCTGGCCTGAGTACTGAACTGGTCAGCTTCACCGAGGACCTGAGGTCTCATCTGTCTCTGCACCCCCTTCCCCAGCGCCCACCCCAACCGGCCTCTGTATGGCAGTAGGGGAGTCGGGTCTGACAACTCCTGTCTCCTGCCATTCTGATCTCCAAACCTCATCCCACAGCCTCTGGAGGGAACTCCACCGCTTTCTTACAGTCTTTGCATTATTCACACACATTGGTTTAACTAATGGTTTGTCAGAGACATGGGGAATAGAGGAACCGCACATTATGAAAATGCACCTGGAAAACGCGACTCTGCAGGACAAATGACATAGTTTCTTCAGCAAATAGTCTACAAGGATAAAAGTGAGGGAGAGATGTAACGGACAAATTAAAAGAGATCAAGAAGCCAGGCACAGGACTGAGAATGTGGCTTAGTGGTAGAGAGCTTGCCTAGCATGCATGAAGCCCTGGGTTTGATTCTTCAGTACCACATACACAGAAAAAGCTGGAAGTGGTACTGTGGCTCAAGTGGTAGAGTGCTAGCATTGAGCCTGGAGAGGCTAAGGGACAGAGTCCAGGCCTTGAGGTCAAACCCCAGGACCAGCAAACAACAACAAAAAAGAAGCCAGGCACTGGTGGCACATGCCTGTAATCCTAGCTATCTATACAAGAGGCTAAGCTCTACGGATCATAGTGAGAAGTCAGCCCAAGCAGAAAAGTCCATGAAACTCTCATTTCCAATTAATCAGCAGCAAGCTAGAAGTAGAGATGTGGCTCAAGTAGTAGACTACAGCTTTGAATGGAAAAAATAAGGGAGGGAGGGCTGGGAATATGGCCTAGTGGCAAGAGTGTTTGCCGCCTATACATGAAGCCCTGGGTTCGATTCCCTAGCACCACATGTATAGAAAACGGCCAGAGGTGTTACTGTGAAAAGAAGCCAGAGACAGTGCTCAGGCCCTGAGTTCAAGCCCCAGGACTGGTACCCTAAAACAAACAAAATAAAATAGTGAGGTTAACTTATTTTAAGCTTTAAAATTTTATGACTATGTAGAAGAGTAATGAGGGATTTAGTAGAAATCAAGTGCTAGGCACCAGTGACTCACGCCGCTCCTCCGAGCTGCGCGGGTGTCTTAGATGCGATGATTGCAGTTGGAAGGCAGCCTGCGCAGGAAAGCTCATGAGGCTCTTATCTCCAATTAGATACCCCAAAGCCAGAAGCGGCGGTGTGGCTCAAGTGACACAATGCTAGCTTCAAGTACAAAAGCTTAGGGGCCCCGAGTGCTCAGGCCCTGAGTTCAGGCCTCAGGAACGAAAAGCAAAAATCAACCTGACGTGGTGTCGCGGCGGCATGGGCTGAGTGTGTTCTCCCTGCGGGCGGTTCGGAGTCTGGGGGGGCCAGCCTGTGGGCGCTCCAAAGCAAGCTTGTGGGCGAGAGGAGCTGCTGGCGCCCCGAGGACCCAGCCTGCCCCCCGCAGGCTCACGGGGTGCTTGCCGCAGGGCCCGATCCCTTCCGTAGGACACGGAACGGGCCTTGGACGCCAGCCCTGGGCTCTCACAGATTGATGCTGATCGATAGCAACCCTGGGGCCCGCGGACCGAGGCTGACAGTCAGCAGGTGGCCTCTTGGAAAGAGAACCCAGCCTGGCAGAGGGTCAGATCCTGTAGGAAACGTCCAACCCAAACAGGAAGCACTCGTTTGTCCTCCCCTGAGCTGGGGAGGACAGATGGGGCGTCCTTGCTCAGAGAAGAGCACGGCACTGTTTTAAAACTCAAGCCAGCAGGCTGACATGAGGGGACAGGGCCATGGCCGTGGGCCATCCCTCTCTCCAGGGTCAGCACCTCAGGTCAAATCTAAGCACTGAGTAAATCCAGGATAAATCCAGAAGGGACAGAGGGACAAAGGACACCCATAAGGCAAGCCTCCCCCCCCCAAACCCCAACAATCCAAACCACCAGTACACATGAGGAGAAAGGTTCAGCTTTGCCAGAAATCAAAGAAATGAAAATAACAAGAGAGCATCTTGGGGCCTTTCAACTTGGCAGAGGTATTAAAAAAAAATGAATCACGTTCCAGATGAAAAGAGTAAGGAGAGATGACAAACTAAATGTAATGTGTGGCTCGCATTTGGATGCTGCGTGCAGGGTGTTTGGCTAATAAGTATGTGGTCAAGTTTAAATATGGATCCTGTATCATACTAGGTTTATATCAAGGTCAAAGGATTTTTTTTAAAACCACACGGTGGCTCTGTGTATGTGTGTGTGTGGTTGTGTGTGTGTGTGTGGTTGTGTGTGTGTGTGGTTGTGTGTGTGTGTGGTTGTGTGTGTGTATACCAGTACTAGGACCTGAACTCAGGGCCTTGCACTCTTGCTTGGCTTTTTCCACTCAAGGCTGTTGCTCTCCCGCTTGAGCCACGCGTCCACTTCTGGCTTTTTAGGACGCAGTGAGAGGCTCATGGATTTCATGGACTTCCCTGCCTGGGCTGGCTTTGAACCTCAATCCTCATATCTCAGCTTCCTGAGTAGCTGAGATTACAGGCGTGAGCCACCAGCACACGTTTGTTGTTGTTTGTTTTGGGCTCTTCTCATAAGCTTTCTGCAAATTTAAGACGACATCCAAAACTCGTCTACAAACCTTATACTGTGCTATGCTGGCAGGGAGCAGGAAAATGAGGAAGCCAGTTAGTTATTCCTGAGAATGGGAGAGAAACCAAGCACAGCGAATCCTCTCCCTTGGCGGGGCTCTTTCCTAGGTGTTGTGGAAGGAGGAGTCCGATGCCCATCCGTACACCGATGGACTTCGAGGACCCTGTGCCAAGTATGATCCAGTGGTCGCAACGAGATACTGCCTGGTTCCGCTGACATAAGGACAAGCGCTGGCGGGGGGAGGGGGGTTGCTGGTCACGGAGGCTGGGAGAGGGGAGGAGCCCCCGGCTCGAAGAGGGCAGAGGTCTGGAGTTCCAGATGGTGGTGATGGTTGCCCAACCATGTGAACACACTGTACGCTTGAAGATGACTGAGAGAAGTGTTTCCAAGTGTTTATTGCAAGAACTCTGTAGAAGTGTGCGCCTGTGTGTGTATACGTGTGTGTGTATGTGTGTGTGTGTGTGTAGGGGTGTTCTTTCTAAACCTCTTATTCTTTTATTCCCAGTAGCCAGGACAACGTGAGTGCTAAGAAAGGTTTGTTTAAAGAACTAGTCAAGTGAAGAAGGAAGGATCTTGAGGGTCTATGGCAAAACATCCTCTTCTGTACTGTGCGGGGCTTGACTGCAGCAGGTGAGCCGGACTTCCTCCTGTCTGTCCGCGTGGTTCGAACGCTCCCTCAAGCCTTGATCAGCCTTGCGGGAAGAGCACCTAAGACCACGCAGGCAATGAGGCCAAGCGATTGTGAATTATTTAAAGCAGTAAATGCAGTCACTTAAAACACTTGTCAATTATTGGAAACAGTGAATAAAGGCGGGGGGTGGCGGGAAGGCAAGCGCCATCTCAGGGCCCTGGGTACACGGTCTGGCTCGGGAGAACGCCGGTGTTTTCCTTAGAGCACCCGGGAACGTGTCCAGCCGCCCGCGAGGAGAGGAGCGAGGGTTTTGCTGTCATTTTGCAGGAAGCGGGGGGTCAAAGGCCCCCAGGTGGGGCCAGGGAAGGTGTTTGTGGGTTCTGGGCCCCCACCCCTCCCCAGCCCTGCTCTGACACCGCCTGGCCCCAGCCCCCAGGGGCAATGACAGTGGTGGCCCTGGGGGCGGCGCTGTGCGTGCGCGCCCTGCAGAGCGAGCGCCCGCCCCTCCGAGGGGACGAACGTTCAGGGCTGACCCCTCTCCCAGCCCCAGGGCCAAGTCACAGCCAGTGAGCTGCTTGTCACCACAGCCGGTGACAAAACCCAGCCTCTGATTTGGACCCGAAGCAAAATGGGGATGTTAACATAATGAATAGACTTTAATGTTCGGTTTACACAAAAATGGAGTGGAAAGTACAGAGAGTTCCCACACACCCAGCCGCCAGCCCCTTCCCACAATTCCCCGGTGGAAACTCTCCATTCGTGCGGGGCATCATTCCTCCATGAACCCAGATTGTGGTGCGCTCAGTACCTGCGTCCTATGGAGTTCTTTCCTCCCCTCCCCTTCTCTCTCTTCCTCCCCTCCCCTCCCCTCCCCTCCTCGCCTCTCCCCTCTTTCCTGTCTTGAACTCAGAATCTCCCCCTCATTGTTGCTCACAGCAAGTTCTCGGCCGCTCCAGCCTGGCATTTTGCTAGCTAGTTTCAGATAGTTTCAAAACCTTTTCTACCCATGCTGGCTTCCGTCGTTGGTCCTCAGCCCTCGCCCGCCTTGAGTAGCTAGGACGACAGGTGAGAGAGAGCCCAGGACACCCCGCTGAGTTATCCCCTGATTCATGCCAAATCGTCTTAACACCCACAGAAGTCCCCCCTCACTGCCGTGGAGAGCCCAGTCCCGCACGCAGCACAACCTGCTGCCCCATCCCTGTGCAGACCGCCGGCGCAGGGCTGAGGCGGCCCTGACAACTCCATGGGCTTGGACAAATGAACGGTGACAGGTTCCAGGCAGGCCTTCACTGTCCTACAGAGTCTCTGCACTCCTCCTATGCACCACTCCATCCTGCCCCCCTCCATCCTCCTACCCCCCCTCCATCCCATCCACCCCTCCATGCTCCTATCCACCCCTCCATCCTGCCCCCCTCCATCCTATCCACCCCTCCATCCTATCCACCCCTCCATCCTGTCTCCCTCCATCCTATGCATCCCCCCATCCCATCCACCCCTCCATGCTCCCATCCACCCCTCCATCCTGTCCCCTTCCATCCTGTCCCCCTCCATCCTATCCACCCCTCATCCTATCCACCCCTCCATCCTATCCACCCCTCATTCTATCCACCCCTCCATCCTATCCACCTCTCCACCCTATCCCCCCTCCACCCTCCTATCCACCTCTCCACCCTATCCCCCCTCCATCCTCCTATCCCCCCCCCCCTCCTATCCACCCCTCCACTCTCGTAGCCGCCCATCTGTCCTCTCAAATCTCTGGTCACTACTGATGTCTTTTTCTATATCTCTAGGTTTGTCTTTGCGAGAGCGTCACGTTGTTGGAATTGTACAGAATGTCATCATTTCCCACAGCCGTTTTCACTCAAGGTTACATGTCACTTTGTGATAGATCTTTTTTTTTTTTTTTAAAGTTGAACTTGGGCTGGGACTGTGGCTTTGCGGTAGAGTGCTTGCCTAGCAGGCATGAAGCCCTGGGTTCAATTCCCCAGCACCACGAATACAGAAAAAGCCAGAAGCGGCGCTGTGGCTCAGGTGGCAGAGTGCTAGCCTTGAGCAAAAAAGAAGCCAGGGACGGTGCTCAGGCCCTGAGTTCAAGCCCCAGGGCTGGCAAAAACAAACAAACAAACCAACCTGTTGAACTCAGATGGCCCCGCTTCCTGAGGCATTATTCCGCCTGTGAGGACGGGGTAGGAGAGATGGGCGCCAGCCTCCCATGACGGCGAGGGGGGAGAGCCAGGCTTCGAGGTCGCAGTGCCGTCTTCCCCACCCTCGTGACCGGTCGCCTCTCCAGAGGCCCCTGGGCGGCTGCCATCCCGCCGAGGGTCACACGTCCACGGAAAGCTCGGAGCCCTGGCTGCCAGCGATGGTGCGGGGGCCACGCTTAGCTCGCTCAGCCTGGGGCCCCTCAACCGACCGGTGAGCAGAACACAGGGCGAGGATGTGCGGCGGAGTCCTGCGGGGCTGGCGGGTGGATGAGGACCCCCCCCCCCCCCGCCCCGCCACCCCGCCATTCCCACATCGGGCAGAGCAGTTCCCGGCCCTCCAGGGAAGCCTTTCTCGGGGTCACCGTCCCCTCTGTCTGGCCTGCATCCCGCCGGCTCTGCCCAGGCAAAGCCCGGCACTCCATCTGCTGCCCCAGACGGCCAAGCTGCTCGCTGCCTTCCTGCCGACTGAGCAGTCGAATGACACAGTGAACACTAATTGCCCGTGACTCGGCTCCGCCGCAGCCGGAGACCTTAGAACGAGCGCTCCATTCGCGATCCGTGCTCGCCGCTCCACCGTCGCACGATGCTTTGGGGGAGAGGGCAACAACCCACCAGAAAGATGATCGCGGACACGGAGCTTGCCAAGCTCCCTCTTCTCATGGGCCCCCCCCCTTTCCTAGCCGCTGGGAGCAGGAGACGGCGGGGAAGGGAGCCTGCACTTACGCAGCACCTACTGTATGCCAAGCAGAACCAGGGATTGTCAACTCCATCATCTCCCCCGCTCCTTGCGGGCCCTGCAGGAGCTAGGACCCCGTTCTGCAAATGAGAAAACCCCCCAGCATCTCCGAGAGGGCCAGCGCCAAGGCCCCGGGTGCGCTGCAGGCCCAGTCCTTGTGGGGGAAGGGGGGTACCCCGTCAGGCCTTTTACCCAGCCTTGAATTTACATAGTGGGGTGGTTTTTTTTTTTATTTCTCCCACCTATTAACAAGCAATATTTCATCTCAGCCCCAAATTTGTTTATCGAGGATATAACATATCCAAGTCTCTCGAGCGTAGAGGGATTGCGGTGTGCACAGACGCTTGCCTGGGTTTCACACGCCCAGTCAGGAAGTCCAGGTCCTGCTCAGCTGCCTGGTTCAAATCCCGGCTCCATCAGCTCCTGCTGGGGTCACCTTGGGCAGGGTGCTTGCTGCCCCCGCCAGGGACACCTGTTTGGGATTTGCAAGGAACACATGATACATACACAGAGCCCAGGACAGCCCTCATACCTAGGGGTGGTTGTCATGTTCTCTAAACTTCCACTTTGATCTATTAATTGGAGATATTGGCTCCAACCAGTCACAATTCCCTTCCGTTTTTTCATCATCCTTATCAATCATCAGTCATCATGATCATTATTATTATTTTGTGTGTGCTGGTCCTGGGGTTTGAACTCAGGGCCCGGTCACTGTCCTTAAGCTTTTTTTTGTTTTAGTTCAAGACTAGTGCACTTGAGCCAGAGCTTCACTTCTGGTTTCTTGGTGGTTCCCTGGAGATAAGAGTACCACAGATTTCCCTGCCCAGACTGGCTTTGAACCATGATGCTCAGATCTCAGCCTCCTGAGTAGCTGGGATTGCAGGCGTGAGCCACCAGTGCCCGGCTCCTTCCTTTTTAAATGTGATTTTTTTTTTGGCTTCTTCCATGAAGAGGTGAAGTTTATTCCCTGGCTCTTGAAGCTGGGCTTGCCTTAGACTGCCTTTGACAGGATGAGACAAGGAGGCTGGCCTATCACTTCCACGACTGGTCTTGAGGTTTTCCTGGATCTTTTGGGTCCCTGACACCACCTTGTGACCAAGTTCAACCTATCCTGTTGGGTGATGAACAACAGATAGCCAGGTACCTCCACTGCCCAGCTGATAGATAGCCAACTCAGACATAAGGTCATTGGGGTCAGGCCACGTAGACCATCCAGTACCCAGCAGACCTGCCAGGCCTGCAGACTGCAGGCCATGAGCAAGCCCAACTAAGCTCTACTGAGCATGGTCCAGCTCTACAGATCATCCTACTGACCCGTGAGCAAAAACACCATTTTAGGTCACTGAAGTATGGATTCTTTTGTTACAAAGCACTAGCTGGCTGATACAATCACTTATCCTCATGGTTTATTCTTGGGTAAGAGCAATATGATTCCAATTCCTATTGCTCAGCCTTGGGGCCATTATGTTCTAGCAAATGATACTTTCAACTAACAACAACAATGATACCATTTTTTTTTTAAAAAATGCTCTGTTTGCTAGGTGCTGGTGGCTTACACCTGTAATCCTAGCTACTCAGGAGGCTGAGATCTGAGGAGCATGGTTCAAAGCCGGCCTGGGCAGGAAAGTCCATGAGACTCTCTTCTCCCATCCAAGTACTTACCAGGCCCGACCCTTCTTAGCTTCCGAGATCAGACGAGATCGGGCGGGTTCAGGGTGGTATGGTCGTAGACTCTCTTCTCCAATTAACCACTAGAAAACTGGAAGTGGCGCTGTGGCTCAAAGCAGTAGAGCACTAGCCTTGAGCTGAAGAGCTCAGGGACACCGCCCAGGCCCCGAGTTCAAGCTCCATGAATGACCAAAACAAAACAAAACAAAACAAAAATGCTCTGCTTTGAAATTGTCTGAACCTCAACATGAAATAAAATAGTACTGGAGCCGTTGGGGCTGTCAATACTACTGGCTGTTGGTGATATCCATCTGGGTAGCTCAGCCTTCCTAAGCAACAACCAGGTCCAGGTTGAGCACAGCCTGCTCAAAGGGAGGACGAGGTCCGCTCGGAGGAGGGGTCATGGTACTCCCAGGAGGTAAAACCTGGTTTGGCTTGATAAGCTCCGGGTTGGCTTGGAGCCTTCCCAGGCTGAGAAGTGGGGGCTACCGCATGATTACTGGGCTAAGACGTCTGGGCAGCATAAGTCTGTAGTGGGCAAACGCTCACCTGGTTCTCCTGCGGTGCCTGAGCGGGCAGTTACAGATGAACCCAGAGGGCAGGTGCCTGAGAAGCTGGCGGTTGGCCATCCCTGGTCGTGGTTGCTGCGCTTCGGTCTGCCGGCTATAGCTGACTGGGTCCTGGGTTCCTGCCGGTGCATCGGAGCTGCTTGTGTCCCAGCTGCAGTGTGGGGTGTTTCAGGCTGAACTTCCCTGGTGGATGAGCCGCTGAGGAGAAGGTGGGAAGCGATGCTGCCGAATGACCCCGAAAGGCCTACCGACGGCGGGAGCCCTGCTAGTGGTGGGCGAGTCCTAAAATCGGACCTGTTAAGCCAATGCTGACCTGATATGTATTTGCCAGTTCTGGAGCTTGAACTCAGGGCCTGAGCACTGTCCCTGGCTTCTTTTTGCTCGAGGCTAGCACTCTGCCACTTGAGCCACAGCGCCACTTCTGGCTTTTTCTATATATGGTGCTGAGGAATCGAACCCAGGGCTTCATGGATACGAGGCGAGCACTCTACCACTATGCCATATTCCCAGCCCCTGACCTGGGATTTTTAATTGATTTCATCTTGCTCTTTCAAAGGCTCTGAAGCTGCCACAGCTTTGAGCAAACTGTTTTCTAGAAGAATCAGTAGCAGCCATTCCAGCTGGTGGAAGGGCCTAGTTCTCCAGGTGTTCAAAGCTATCCAATGAGCGTTCACTGTACCTCAGCAAAGATGTCTCACCTGGCTGGATTCAAGGGGTCTCAGTTGGCCATTAGCAAATGATGCCAGTTCCAGTATCCTGCCACACTGAAATCGCAAGGAAAGGTCGAACGATCACAAATCCTTGTAAGATTTCCACCTTCATCTATATGTTTTATTGTAACTTCATCATTATTACTGCCAAGACTTTCCCCTGAAAACTCTTAGCACTAATTCACCCTAAGTAATATCTTCATTCTGCATAGGAATTTGCCCCACGTCTTCCCCGAGTGGAGCTGATTGTTGTGATACAAGGCCGCCACCAGGCTCTGGGGCATCACAGGGAGACTTCGGGAAGGTCACACCTGTGACCTTGGCCTCCATCTACCCTCCCTGGCCACCATGATTAAGCTCCAAAGCTCGTGCAGGCCCTGGCCAATCACACAGCCCCATAAGCCTAGCGACAACCTGGGGCCCAGCATGTTGGCAGATACGGGGGGTGGGGGTGGGGGGAAACTCTCACAAACCTCTATGTCAGGGCTGGCCTTGAACCACAATCCCCCTAGATGCCCTCCCAAGTAGCTGGAATTACAGGACTGAGTCACCACACCTGGCTTTTCCCCTCCCCCTCCCTTTAGCCTCCCCCTGCCCCCTCCCCCTTTTCTTCTCTTCTTTTTCTAAGACAGGAATTTACTACAAAGCTTGAGGTCTCCATTTCCTCTCTCCCCAGAGTGCTGGGCTCACAGGCTTCAACCAGCATGCCTGGTTTATTTCTTTAATAGAATTTTAAATTTCCTGAAGATCTTTTCAAGCACATGTCCTGCTATGGACTGAACATATCCTGTCCGAATTCCGGTGTGGAAGCGCTGATTCCCAGTGTCATGGCTTGTGGAGGTGAGCCTCCAGTCATTAAGGTGAGGTGGTGTTTTGAGGATGAAGCTCCTAGGATAGAACTGGTGTCCTGGTGTCTCCCGCCTGTAACCTAGCTACTCAGGAGGCTGACATCTGAGGATCTCGGTTCAAACCCAGCCTGTGCAGGAAAATCCAAGCTATTCTCATCTCTAACCACCAAAAAGCCAGAAGTAGAGCTGTGTTTCAATTGGTAAACCATCAGCCTTGAGCAGAAGAACTAAGGAATGGTGCTCTGGCTCTAAGTTCAACCACCCAGCACTGGGTACCACAAAAGATGAGACAAGAGCTGTGTCTTCAACGGTATGAAGATGAAGCAAGAAGACAGCGGGCTGGAGATCAGAGCAGACCTTCACCACACACCCGGCCTCCTAGGAGCTCGCTTGGACATCCGCCTGCAGAACTGGGAGAACTAAATAGGAACCACCGAGCCTCCAGCATTTCACTGTAGTGGCCGGAGCCACCGTGCGGGGAAGGCAGGGGAGGGGGCCACACAGGGGCCACAGAGCTCCCAGCCGCAGCACCGCAGATCCCTCCCGGATCTGTGAGGCTCCAGCCAAGCGTCTATGGCCACAGCAAGTCCAGCCTGCGCTTTTCTCTTCAGCAACCACAAAATGGGTCCCCCAGTTTCTGTAGGGGAGAAACCTGCTTGCGCTTGGAAGACTCGCTTTGATTTCGTACAGCTGATTCCCAGGAGGCTTGGAGCCCCCCCCCCCCCCATTCCCTAACTACAATGTGGCCGCCACAAACCCTCCAGCTGAGTTGCACAAAGCCAGGTTTTCGATTTGTTGTGCCTGAAATCCAAACTCCCAGGATGTGTGGAGACTCCTGGCAGGCTTTCAGACAGGCCCCACGTGGGCACAGGCCGGACCCCAGACCTGCCTGAGCCTAGAGCTGCAGGCAGGGCAGAGCCCGGGGCACGCACTTGTGACACACCTCATGGTGTCTGAGTGTGGAAAGGGGTCTGTGGGGCACACTGACTGGCCCCGCCTGTCCGCGCCCCGGAGGTGTGTGGTGGTTGTTGCGCCTCGGGAGTGAGGCCCCGAAGAGCCCCGCCTGCCTCAGTCCCTGGGGGCGTGCTTGCTTGCACCGCCTCTGGGAAGCGGGATCCCTGTTAGCCCCGCCTGCCTTCCAGGTCTGGAACTGGAAAGGCGGCTCTAGCTGGCCTCGCCTCCCAGTCTTAAGACCATGTGCAGCAAGATGGCTGCCGGTCGTAACCTGGGGGGGGGGGGGGGTCCTGCTAGTACTTAGGCCGCCCCTTAGGGAGGTCCCATGGCCTTCTGCTCTTGACTGACAACTTGGACCGCCAATCATCGCCCCTGGCTAGGTATGTTACACCCTCCTCTTCCTGCCGCCATTGCCCATACTTAAGATCGGGTCCGCCCCACTAAAACTGAGAGCAGTCTTGAACCTTTCCCGAGTCGTCTGATTGTCCAACTGCCGCGGAAAGGTTGGGTTGGGCTGGGTGCAGGCAACTCGCGGCTCGTTACCTATTGTGGGTTCACACTCAGCAGGGTGCACTTCCTTGCCTCTCTCGCTGGCTGGGAGAGCACCCGGGGTGCAGGGACCCCTGCAGGGGCCTACACCAAGGTCCCTGGGCTGGGCCCAGCCCTCTGTCTCCTACACCCCTGCTCTCAATCCACTACAGCAAGCTGAGCTGAAACCCTATTTTCTGGCCTGATTGATGAGGGGTTTGGGCCAGAAGGTTACCCCTACGTGGGCTAATGTCTTTGTTTAAATAGCAGAAGAGCTCCTGGAAGAGGTGAGTCTTACTACAATGCCCGCTAGCCTAACTTCCTGAGGACAATGAGCCCACGTTTGCATCAGCAAGGGATCTGTGGCCTTAAAGATCCTCTGCCATCAAGCTAGGCCTGTAGCCCCTCCAGGGATGGTCTCAAAGAGACACAAGATGATTGATTACTCCCAGCCTTTTTATGTCTTAGCATTTGAAAGGCTCCCCCAAAGCTCCTGCTTCTCCTCAGTTTGAGGGGCGTCCCTAGTGCCTAACTGGTGGAACAGACAATATCACCCCCTCTGAAGGCTGTTGACTGAGCTTCATCCATCATACCCCAGAGTCAGGATACAAAAGTCCTCATGGACTAGCTCCAGCCCTCACCATCTCTGGCCACAGAGGAAACGCAAATCAAAGCAGCACTGGGGTTCTATCTTACCCAAGTTAGAATGGCCGTCATCAAGAACACAAACAGATGCTGGCATGGATGTGGGGGAAAAGGAGCTCTACCACACTGTTGTTGGGAATGTAAACTTGCTCAACCACTCTGGAAAGCAGTTTGGAGATTCCTCAAGAAACTAAACATAGATTCCTCTATGACCCAGCAATTCCACTTCTGGGCATTTATCCGAAAGATTACAAATCAGGATACAGTAAAGCCACCAGCACAGCCATGTTCATTGCAGCACGGTTCATCATCCCCAAGTTCTGGAAACAGCCCAATGCCCCTCAATGGACGATTAAGAAAATGTGGTATATATAAATTATGGAATTTTGTTCATCTCTTAGGAAGAATGACATTACATCATTCGCAAAAAAATGGAGGGACCTGGAAAAAAATTATGTTAAGTAAGTCAGGTCCAGAGAGACAAAGGATGTGTGTTTCCTCTCATATGTGGAAGTTAGATCTAATTCATAAATATACAAGGTTGTACGCAAGTGTACACAAATGCATTAACTGAAGTATGGCATTTTCAGGGGGAAATTCAAATGGTATAATTCCTTAGAAAAACTCACAGTTCAACATAATGAACACCGGGAAACCGCCACTTGAAAGGTATGATGGGAGGTGAGGTGGAGGATGATAGAGGAATGAAAAGAGGAAAGGGGGGAGAACGCATTTATAATATTCAATGCATACCCTATGAAATTAAGAAAATTGAGGGGGAGGGGCGGTATTGATCAAGACACATTATACTTATAAACTCATTTGTTAACTGGTAACCCCTTTGTATAACTACTTAAAGATAAAAACATAAGCCGGGTGCCAGTGGCTCACGCCTGTAATCCTCACTATTCAGGAGGCTGAGATCTGAGGATCGTGGTTTGATGCCCGCCCAGGCAAGAAAGTCTGTGAGACTCTAATCTCCACTGACGAAGCTCAGAGACAGCACCCAGGCCAAGTTCAAGCCCCAGGACCAGTAAAAAAAAATAATAATAATTAAAAATGTTCTATTGTGAAGGTGCTCATGGGAATAAAATCTCTATCTCTTTAGAAAATACAATTATGAGAATTGTAGGTGAAGGATGCACCCTATGGTAGAGTATGTGCTGAACATACATGAGGCCCTGAATTCCACCCCCAGCACACACACACACACACACACACACACACACACACACAGAGCAAGAATGTGGTGTGTTAAGGTATGTACAGCACGACCTCAACTAGTGCAGTGCTTCCTCCACTTCTGGATCTTTCTACACCACACACCTGCAGAGCTGGGGAGAAAAATGGATAGAAACAGGCCAGAATGGACAGATTCTGGATGAAGCCATTTGCTTCTTTAATCGTTTCTGTATTTCCACCCCCCCCACAATGAAGGAATATTATTCTAGTCATCAGAAAGAACTCAAGTGATATGAAATGTTTTTAGGTTCGATTTTATGGCTAAAAATAAAGCAGATGTTCTTGTTTATCTCCTACAAAAAGGCAATTTCCTGCTTGGGTGGCTGGTGGAGTGTGTGGCCGAGCCCGGAGACGCGCCCGGGCCGTGCGGGGCACACACGGGGCACACACGGCGTGCACACCTGCCTCCGCTCACGCCGACCACAATTCCCCCGCAGCAGAACGCAGCTGGCCTCGCCCCGCCGCGGAGCGACATTTGCAAAAGAAAAAAAATACATAAATAAAATGAAAATGACAGATCCTCTCTGGCCACTCAGAGCTAGCGGGAGAGTGGAGCCAAGACACAAAATAGCCGTGCGTGGGCCAGACAGGTCTGAGAAATCGCCCTGAGTGCAGAGTGCAAACACATGGCTCTGGGAGGACAAGACCCCACTTGAAGCGGGGGGGGGGGGGGGGGGGGAGCGCAGCGGCTCTGAGCCTGCTGGCTCGTCGGCATCACGATGAACTAGAGCCAGCATCTCCTCAGTGCCACCTGGCCTAAGACCCCAGCTGGGGTCAAATCGAGAGAAACCAGGCACAGAGTCCTCCCGGGATGAGGCTGGGGGAGCAGGGCCTCGGGGGCGTGGCGAGGACCAGCTGCCCGAGAGGGACACAGGGAAGCGTGGCTAAGGACGGCGGTAACTGGCCATTACAAGGGGCGCCCCCGCTGGCGGGCGGGAGTCTGTGCGCAGTGGTCTTGCCGGCCTTGTCTCGGAGCAGTTTCTGCTGTCGGGGGTGTGGTGAGCTGGGGGTCAGCAGGGCTGTTTTCCCCTCTCTTGTCTCATCTCAGGTCAGAATACACACGCCACCCCATGAATCTAACACAGGAGTCAGGTGCTGGTGGCTCACGCCTGTCATCCTAGCGACTCAGGAGGCTGAGATCTGAGGGTCGCGGTTCAAAGCCAGCCCAGGCAGGAAAGTCCGTGAGACTCTTATCTCCATTAACCACCAGAAAACTGGAAGTGGTGCGGTGGCTCAAGTGGCAGAGCGCTCGCCTCGAGCTGAAGAGCTCAGGGACAGTGCCCAGGCCCAGAGTTCAAGCCCCATGACCGACAAAAACAAAAAAACACAAAAAACAACAACAAAAAACAACCAAACAAACCCCAAACCACCCTAGCATTGCATTGGAACACACTTCACAACTTGGAAAACTTATTTTTTTTAATGATGATGTTTTCCTCATTTTAAGAATAAGAAAATTGAGTCTGGGCCATATGAAGCTCTTTGCCCAATACCAGGAGCACCTAGCTATTTATTTATTTATTTATTTATTTATTTTGTCAGTCATGGGTCTTGAACTCTGGGCCTGAGTCCTGTCCCTGAGTGTCTCTGTGCTTAAGGATAGTACTTTACCACTTGAACCACTGCACCACTTCTGGCTTTTTCTGTTTCTGTGGTGCTGAGGAATTGAACACAGGGCTTCCTGCATGCTAGGCAAGCACTCTACCGCTAAGCCACATTCCCAGGTTCTACTTCCATCACTGTATCTCAGTTCTGGTTTTGAACATTATTCCTTTTGCAGCTTGGAGGTTCCTCAAGAAACGAAACCTAGAGCTTTCCTATGACCCAGCCCCACCACCCTTGAGCATCTACCCAGACCATTACAAGTCAGGATATGGCAAAGACACCTGTGCACCCATGTTCATTGCTGCACTGTTCACAGATAGCCATGTAGTGGAAACAGTCCAGATGCCCTACAGAAGATGAATGGCTCCAAAAATGTGGTACACATAGTGGAATTTCACTCATCCATTAGAAAGAATAACACGTCATTTGCTGAGAAATTTGCAGGACCTAGAACAAATCATGCTAAGTGAGGTAAACCAAACTCAGACAAATGGCATGTTTTCTCATATGTGGAAGCTAGATCTAAAATATAACTGGATGTGAAAATATGTACGGGACTCTAAGCATTCACACACAATCAGGATAAAGGAGGATGCTCTTAGGAGAGGAATACAAATGTGCAAACCCTCTGAACATTGAAAATACCGTTTGTTTAAATAAGTTTCAGGAAATGGAAACATGGGGGATTGGTTATGTTGGTGGTGGTATTTTTCTTTTTGGGGGGAGGTTGGGGGTGCAGAAAGGGAGGAAGGATGAACAAACACAATTATGCTATCCTGTAGACACCATGTGGAAAATGAACAATGTAACTTGTGGGCAGGGACAGGATGGGGAAACTGGAGGAAAGCAAAGAAGGGGTGACATTGCCCCCGAAAAGAAATGTACTCATTACCTGACTTATGAAATTGTAATCCCTCTAGCAACTCTCTCTCTCTCTCTCTCTCTCTCTCTCTCTCTCTCTCTCTCTCTCTCTCTCCTTTTGGGAATCTCCCTTGATCTCCCATGAAGTGCCTTGTATTCTAGATCCAGAGGCAATTATAATTAGATAGTTACAATTTACAACTAGAGGACTGGGAGGTAGCTGAGTGGCAAAGTGCTTGCCTCAAAAGTGCAACGTCCTCGGTTCGATCCCCAGTACTCCCCCCCCCCAAAAAAAAAAGTATCATCTCAATTTACAACTAGATGGTTACAATTGGCTTAAAACAATACCAAGGTATTCTGTAGTCCTGGAGTTTGGAAGGCTGGGGCAGGCCTCCTCAAGCTAAAAACCCAAGGTCTGGACAGAGTTGTATTTCTCCCTGAGGATCTAGGGGAGAATCTGTCCCGGGTTTTCCAGCTTCTAGAGGCAGCCTGCTTTCTTTGGTTTGTGGCCCCTTTCTGCACATTCTGACTCGGGAGTGGGGGAAATAGGAGACAAGGAGGCATGTTCTAAGTGTACATGGTGGGGGGGGGGTACATGTGTTAGCTACTGCTAGGTTAAGTCACAGCAACAAGCAACCTCCAATACCTCAGAGCTCACCAGAGGGAAGCTATGCTTTCCTTTCAGGAGACCTGGTCTTGTGCACTCCAGGCCTCTGAAGGGAAGAGCCACTCTCTGGAACTTGCTAGACCGTGGAGGAGGAACGTGTGAGGCAAAGCCACAGCTGACAAAGCTTCTCCAGCCTGGGAACAGCAAGCATCTCTTCCCCTGACACTTCACCATCGAAGTCAGTCAGTCAGGTCATGAGGCCAAGGCTAACCTAAGAGGACAGGCAGTAAATCCTCCCGCAGGAACACACAGGGGATGTCTGGGGCGACTTGCAGGTGAACCAGAGGCTGGCCTTTGGAGCAAGGGGCAGGGAGTACAGGAAGCTGGGAGGTGGTGGGGGTGGACCACGCGTGGCTTTAGGAGCCAGGGCTGTGTCTCTGCCTTGTCGTTCCAGTCGCGACACTCTCTACCCTTTCGTCGTCACCGCACCTCCTGTCTCAATGCCACAGAATACTATTTAGGAGGTTATATAGATGAAGGAAGAGTTTTGCCTTCCTCAGAACTGATTTTTCACTCCCTTGAGGTAATACTGGCCTCTGTTGAGGATGTAGTCGTTCTGTTTATATTTCATGCATAGATTTGACTGACTTAAATTGTGTTTGTGAGTGAAATCAAATGACTAGTTATAAGCTTATATGCAACCACCTTTTTTTTTTTTTTTTTCTGGTCCTGGGCCTTAAACTCGAAGCCTGGGTTCTGTTCCTGAGCCTCTCTGCTCTCAGTGCTCAAGGCTAGCGCTCCACCACTTCAGCCACAGCGCCACTTCCAGCTTTTTCTGAGTAGTTTATTGAGGATAAGAGTCTCGCGGACTTTCCTGTGGGGCTGGCTTTGAACCACGATCCTCAGATCTCAGCCTCCTGATGCCTAGGATTACAGGTGTGAGCCACTGGCGCTAGCTCCAACCTGACCTAGCACAGTGTGCAATAGAGAGATCTTTCTCTCCCCCACCACGTGAAGTTACAAGCAAGGCAGCCGAGGGCTGGGAAGGTGGCTTAGTAGTAGAGTGCTTGCCTAGCATGCAGGAAACCCTGGGTTCGATTCCTTAGTACCATGTAAAGAGAAAAAGCTGGAAGTGGTGCTGTGGCTCAAGTGGTAGAGTGCTAGCCTTGAGCAAAAGCCACTCAGGCAAAGTGCCCAGGTCCTGAGTTCAAGGCCCATGACTGGGGGGAAAAAAATAAAAGCAAAGGCAGCCATCCAAATCAGGAACCTGCCTGTACTGCCAGCTTGGGGATTTTCTCAGCCTGCAAATTGTTGAGAAATCAGCTTCTGTGGTTTATAAACTCCCTGCCTATGGTATTTTTTAAAAAGCCTTCTGAATGGACCAAGATAGCTATGAACAGCTCTATCAGCAATTTAGTAATATTTTCAGGCTTGTTTTACCAGGCAAGGTCTGGACTTGTGGCCTGCACCCCTAGCCCATGCATTGATATTTTACATTCTTACACTTTTCCTTTTTTTTTTTTTTTTTGTTTGCCAGTCCTGGGGCTTGAACTCAGGGTCTGAGCACTTTCCCTGGCTTCTTTTTGCTCAAGGCTAGCACTCTGCCACTTGAGCCACAGCACTACTTCTGGCTTTTTCTATATATGTGGTGCTGAGGAATCAAACCCAGAGCTTCATGTATGCGAGGCGAGCACTCTACCACTAGGCCAGATTCCCAGCCCCACGGTTCCTTCTTAAGCCCAGCCAAGCTGCCTAATTTTCTTCCACATGTTGGCATACTGGCTAGTGGGATTCTCTACCTTGCTCTGGTTTTATGACTCAGATGAGCTGTGTAACCAGGCCACACATGGAGTGAAGGTCTAAGAAGCTAGTGAATGAGCTTCATGCTCTACTCAACTCAGTCTGCAAACTGCAGCAGAGATCAGCCCTAGGCCATCTACGTGCCCAGCGTGGTTCTGTATACTGGGACATGACTGTGGCTAAATTAGACACCTTTCCCCTCAAAGGATCAGACTAGGCAAAGATACCCCAAGCTCTGATTGCATGATCATGCGAAGATGGTTCATCAAAGGACTTGAGATGTTGATCTTCAGACATGAGGCTCTACTGTCGGGTTGTTTACTGTTTTATTTGTCCTTGAACAAAGATGAAGAGTTCACCTTGAATGTGGAGACCAAGCAGCTGGGCTGGACGTTCAAACGTGTGGCTGTGGTGTTATGGTTTGGAGATGAAATGTCACCCACAGGCTCGCTGGGCATGCTGCCAGCAGATGGGATCTGGAGCAGGGACTGAATCTCTTCCTGGATTCATCAGACCGTGGCTTTAGTGGGAGGTGGTAAAAAGCAGGCAGGTGGGGCAGGCTACTTGCTCACTGCCCATTCTGTATGCCCTTCACTTGTCCACCACGAAGTGAGCTGCGGTTTCCGGCCACACCTCCCGTTACAGCGGCTTGAAACCTCTGACACCAGGAGCGGAGGTGGTTCTGCCCTGTGGTGGCTTTTCTCACTGGACTCCTCTAGGCTTTGCCTGGCCTGCCCTGTTCTCCTCTCTCCCGACCCACAGGCCCTCCCACTCTCTCCAGGGCTCACCTGACCCCTGCTGAGCTATCTGTTGCAGTAGAAACAGCAGTTTTCACAAAGCACAATATCTATAATACCTACCTAGAGAAGGAAACTTCAAAAACAATCTTACTTTCCAACTGCCTCCCATAAACATCACAGTTTCATGTATCTCTTTGAGCCCCTGGAAGGAGGCAGGGGGTCCTCTTACAACTTCCTCTAGCTAAGGGTAAGTGAATGGCAACTCTTTACAGATTCTAGTTTTTGTGGTCAAGAACAAGGAAACTAAAATTCAGAGACCTCGGTTTACTACAGAAAAAGAATCCCTGAAACACTTGCTCAAATGATTTATGCAGAAGGCTGAACAAAAGATTTACAGACATCTCAACAGCCAGGAGGAATCCAGAGCTGGAGAGTCTGCAACACACAAGGACGAAGCATGTGCTGTTTTCCATTTTAAGTTTGTAATCCGGTACAAATAATTTTCCAGAAATGTTTCCAAATTAGGAGAAAAAAATCTTTAAAATATAATAACAGGGCTAAAATCTTACTTTATCCTGTTAAAGACCTGACTTCACAGCTCAGACTGGTGAGCTAGCACTCCTAAGAACCGAAACACTGCAACCCCTATGTAGATACCAACTTGCTAATGTTTATTTCTGTATCATATGGAACTTTCTGGCTTTCTCATTCATGTCACGTGGAAAAAGTCTAAACACACCCAGTATGACTCTTAAAACTTAATCTGATTATGAGAAGGGACATGCATATCCTAGAATACACTAAAATGGTAGGTCTTGTATGTCAACTAAACCCATGATGGTGATGTTACAAAAAACAGAAACTACCAGGTTTTCAGGCAGGCACTTAAGTATTGCACGAAAACCATCTCCTCCCCTTAGGGAGACAACATCTGCTGTCACCTACGGGGAGAGCACTAGGTAGGACCCAAGTCACAGACCTACTTAAGAATGTGGATGTGAAGATGAAAAAGAAAGGCAAAACAGGGTTGCACTGGACTAACTGAAAATATCTTTTCAAAGGATTAGGCTGCAACAGCTCTGTGCTGGTGTGGTCCTACATGCTTCAAGGAGGGGCTACAGCTGCCATGCTTAGGCTAAGCCCAGGTACAGGCTGGAAAGGAGGAGTGAGAAGAACACAGGAATGCCATGTGACGGAAATGGGGGGGAGGGGAGACACCACACGAGGGGAGGGGGGAGGGGAGACACCACAAAAGGCTGCAGGGGTGATGAGGAGAGTGGCAGCAAAGCGCTGTTCGCCTTCAAGCACTGCCCCTCTCACCAAAGTCCTTCTGGGGATGAAAAACCATTAAAAAATATATATACATACAATAAATTTTATTTATGTACTTATAAAAAGATTTACACCAATCAGGCCTTTAACATGTAAAAATTAAATCTCTATTTGCAAAGTTAAATAGGAAAATACAAAAGCAAACTGAATTATCAAAAAAGAAATATTTTTATTTTTAATCACTAAATACAATTGGTTTCCCTGATTATAACCCATAATCAGTGTCACTTAAAATTCAGCAAGGTCTGCACAGAGGGGAACACCCCAGGATCTCTCTTAGGACCCCTGGACTGGGAGTCAAGCTTGTTAAATGACTGTCTGCTTTAGAAACTCTTACCATTTGAAGGGAAGAAGAGGAAGATTTAGGTAGCGGAGCACTTGTGTAATAACTTAAAAGGTTAAAAGCTGCAGTGGTAAAATCATCCTGGACACCCTTCTCAGCAGTTCAGGCAATGGCCTCTATGCCAACCCAGGTCCAGAAGAGAGCGCCACTCGGCCAGCCTGGCCCCGTTATCGGCCGTACGGCGGGTCGTGGTGCATTTCTGGTGTGTACGTCAACAGGACAATCATGACCCAAAGGTGCAGCAAAGCCTAAAGAAGAAAAAGACAATCCATAGATTACCAGTAAACCCAGCTTTACTGGAAGCCCTGTGTGCAGTCCCAAGGGCAGGAACCATGTCTTGTCTGAGATCTGAAACACAGGTGGGGTCAGGCCATGTTTACTGGATGGAGAGTGAAGGAACAAATGAACATGAAGCAGGCTCAGTGTAAAGAGGTGCTATAGCTCCAGAATTCTCAGTGTATGCTTTATAAATCACTTGGCGCCTTGATTAGAATCTCTCTACAGACAGGAAGTTGGCTGCAAGGCTTTGTGGTGTCTCAGGACATGTAGCCAGGCTCTGGTGAAGAGGAGATGGAAAATATTCTCAACAGAAGTGTGGTGTGGTGCAGTGCGGTACTGTGCGGTGCGGTAAGGTGAGGTAAGGTGTTGGTACCCCTCAGGGGGGTGCCGCAACACCGTGAAGACCCATCACCCAGACCTCACCACTCTGCACCATCACCACGACACTGGCCTGGGAACTCAGACCCTGGCCTAATTCTGACCTGTTCTGTACTTTGTTCTCCCCATCCTCCATTTATAGAAACTTCTCACTTAGTGGAATAACTCTCCCCTCTAGTGGATCACAGAGGAATTTCAAGTACGTTTCTGTTTCTTCTGAAGCAAACAGCCTCTCTAAATCCAACCCAACCACTCTGCAGACCCCACACAGCATGTGTGGGTGCGTGGGGGGGGGGGGGGTGTGCTTTTTTAGGCACAGGACACATAGAACGATGCCTAAATTTCATCAATTGTTTTATTACAGCTAAGAAACCTAGAAGAACACAAATCTCAAAGCATCCCTGAAATGCTTTAAGAAACAAAAGCAAAATATGAAAATAAAGCAACTGTACATCAATATAAAAACTGTTTAGGACTATATTTTTTATCATTAGAGGTAACTATTAAACTTTACCAAGGCTAATTTTATTTGTAGGAAAAGCCTTAAAATAATTTATATTCTAGACAGAATGAACTTACAATCTTTTTAAAGAAAAAATGGTTAAGTGAGAGTTCTATTCTCTCTCATATTTGACTGCTAGAACAACAGTTAGAACAGCAGCTTTAAAAACTAGCTAAAACCGAGTGCGGCCATGTTCTGCGCAAGTCTACTTACCATATATATAATTACAAACACTCGTGCTATGGGGTATCTTCGGAGAAAAATTCCCAGACGAATACTGTGCAGATGGATGGGGAAGAGAGAGAGGAATTACACTCAAAACAAATCTGCCCTTGTTAATACCTAGTGTTTTCAAAAATGTCACTCATTTAAACTACATGGTTACCAAAGAAGAATTTTTTTTATAGTAGACTGTAATGATTACTTAAAATAACCATGCAGAAAGATCACAGTCAGTACTTTTACCATTATTTGGGCTATTAAACTTTAGCACAAGGCATTTCTTTTAATTCTGTGGTCACAATTATAGAGGCAAACCCAGACCCTGTCTAAAGAAATTTTAACAATGAATGAGGTTTAGAGAAGAGATGAATTGTAAGAACGGAAAAACAATGTGGTTGGCATTAACTTGCAAACAGCAAATGTGGAAGCTTTTGTGTAAAAACTCGCTTCCAAGAGGACACAGCTACTCAAGCAAACACTTGTGCAGACAAATACAAATGCAGTGTGATGCTTGGAGCTATGACCACGCAACACGCTTCGCACGCATGCACCATTCTGCTTCTCTTGCTGCCACCAGCACTATGTACTGCGCAGGGACTCTACACACTGAACGAGAATGATTCACAGCTGAGGCTCATGGGTTTCATTGGGAAGCATCCTAGTCCTGTGGCTTCAAGAATCTTAGTGCTATTCCAACACAGAAGGGCAGGAAAACATTACTGTGTATTATGTAACAACTCATGAAAACTATTTTAATTATAAACATTCAGAGGGCTGGGAATATGGCCTAGTGGCAACAGTGCTTGCCTCCTACACATGAAGCTCTCGGTTCGATTCCCCAGCACCACATATATGGAAAACGGCCAGAAGGGGCGCTGTGGCTCAGGTGGCAGAGTGCTAACCTTGAGCGGGAAGAAGCCAGGGATGAGGGCCCAGGACTGGCCAAAACAAAACAAAACAAAACAAAAAACAAAATTCAGAGAAAAAGGTATACATTATGTTATTTACATATGCACTTTATCAAAGCAATCTGTTGCTGGTGTTGATAGCACATGCTTGTAATTCCAGCTATGCAGGAGGCATAGGTAGGAGGACTGTAGTCTAAGGTTAGCTTGGGCAAAACAAATGGGACACTCTTTCTGAAACATAACTAAAGCATACAAGGAAGGCCCTGAGTTCAACGCCCCCATGACTACCTTTCCCCTGCTGCTCACCTCCCAATAAGATTAGAAAGATTGTTAATGATATAAATTCAATATATTATATAAAATAAATATTAAGGGCTGGGAATGTGGCTTAGTGGCAGAGTGCTTGCCTAGCATGCATGAAGTCCTGGGTTTGGTTCTTCAGCACCACATATAGAAAAAAGCCGTAAGTAGCGCTGTGGCTCAAGAGGTAGAGTGCTAGCCTTGAGCAAAAGAAGCCAGGGACAGTGCTCAGGCCGTGAGTCCAAGCCCTCAGGACTGGTCAAAAACCAAACCAAACCAAACAAAATAAATATTAAAATGAGGGCTGTTCAGTTACATATCACAGCAGCTTTTCTTCTAATCACACGATAAACTACTGGGATAAGATTTTCAAGTGAACACATTTGTATGAAATAGAGAATTTCTCAATGAGAAAAAAAATTTAATTATGGGATGTTGCTGGGCCCTGGTGGCTCATGCCTGTAATCCTAGCTACTCAGGAGACTGAGATCTGAGGATCATGGTTCAAAGTCAGCCCAGGACCAGAAAGTCCATGAGACTCATCACCAATTAACCACCAGAAAACCACAAGTGGTGCTGTGGCTCAAGTGGTAGGGTGCTAGCCTTGAGCTGAAGAGCTCAGGGACAGTGCCCAGGCCCAGAGTTCAAGCTCCACAACTGACAAAAAAAAAAAGAAAGAAAGAAAATCAGCCTGAGAAACAGTAAGACAATAATTTTTTATTTTCAGCTATGAGGCTTGAACTCTGCCTGGGCCTGGGCACTGTCCTTGAGCTTTTCAGCTCAAGGCTAGCATTCTCTACTACTTGAGACTTGAGTCACAGTGCTACTTCCAGTTTTCTGGTGGTTAATTGAGGATAAGAGTCTTACAGATTTTCCTGCCTGGCTGGGCTGGCTTTGAACCCAGCTCCTCAGATCTCAGCCTTCTCAGTAGCTAGGATGACAGGCGTGAGCCACTGTGAAGCTTCTCAGGCTGATCTTAAACTCCTAAGCTCAAGTGATTCTCCTGCTACCTGAGTGCTGGGATTGCAGTCTCAATGAGATTTAATGAAGCTTTTTGTGTTTTTTTTTAAACTGGAGGAAGAAGAGAAGTGGTTAGGGTCCATTATTCTTGATAAAACATAAGCACTGGTAGGCCTCTTGAAGCAATTTCATGGCACTGAAAATCACAAAAGGAATGAGTTGAATGTCACTGCAAACATCAGCTCTGCCAGTGAGAAGCCGTTATAAAAATAGTTACAGCCCATCACTCACCCTGACCAGCACTGCTTACCTAAATTGGTCAATGGAACTAGCAGCTTTGCGAACCTTTCCATACATTCCTGCCAGATTAGTTTCCGTGTCATTAAAAAGAACAGGAACATTTCGCAGTCGTGTCCCTATTTAAATAAGAACATACATCAATGTACTGAAACCCAAATCAACTTTCTAAGAAAGTCAGAATTGAAAATATATTATTACATGTGGAAGCAATGATCAAGGCCAACTTTCTAAGCATTACACTGAAATACATGAAACCATAAAGTTAGGTAAATTTGATTACAGAAGGTATTTATATACTTCCATTTTCACAAAATGTAAAAATTCAGCCGGGCACCAGTGGCTCACGCATATAATCCTAGCTACTCAGGAGGCTGAGATCTGAGGATCACAGTTCAAAGCCAGCCCGGGCAGAAAAGTTTCTGTGAGACTCTTATCTCTAATTAACTGCTCAAAAAAAAAGAAGTGGAACTGTGGCTCAAAGTGGTATGGTGCTAGCCTTAAGCAAAAGAGCTCAGGGACAGCACCCAGGCCCTGAGTTCAAGCCCCACAATCAGAAAAAAAAAAGAGAGAAAATTATTTTAGAAAATGTACTGCAATTGCAAATATCTAGTGTTTGCTGGAGCTGACACTAATGATCTTTGTTCCTGTGCCAGGAGGATCAAGGCCAAGTGGCATTTCCAGACTTTGAGTCTACCATTTGAGACACAGCGCCACTTCTGGCTTTTATGTTATTAATTGGAGATAAGAGTCTCACAGATTTTCCTGCCCAGTCTGGCTTCAAACTGAGATCTTCAGATCTCAGCTAACTTAGTAGCTAGGATTACAGGCATGAGCCACCAGCGCCCATCTAATTTATCTGTTTGTATATTTATTTTTTGCCAGTCCTGAGGCTTGAACTCAGGGCTTGGGCACTATCCCTGAGCTTCTTTGGCTCAAGGCTAGCACTCCACCACTTAAGCCACAGTGCCATTTCCGTTTTCTTCTGTTGATGTGGTACCTGGGCTTCATGCATGCTAGGCAAACACTCTACCACTATGCCACATTCCCAAGCCCCAGCTAACTTTTTAATTTTAAAGAAAATTTCAAAGTCAGAGTATTGAGAGATTTGATGACAGACTAGAGACTTTGTGAAGCTCTAAAATTAAAAATTGGGTCTGTTGATGCTTATACTAGAACATTATTTTTGAATATGCATTTTGGGACCCCACAGATTTCTCTATCCAAGTTACAGGGCATGGCTCAGTATGTAATTATGCATTATCCAGTGGAGGCCATGAGAGCAAGCTCCGCTCCACTCTGAGGCCTTCCTTCTCCAGCTCCGATGCCTGTGAGGCCGCCATCAGTCGTGTGCTCATGGCACATGGCCCAGGTTTCACAGCATGAAGTTTCAGCAACGTGTCAAAAGCCTGCTTCATGGCTGTGTTTCTTTTGGTTACCTTCGCCATTGTCGACGGCAGACATGTTGATGGAGGAGCCGTTGCTAGTGCTTGCCGAGGCAGAGTGCATCTGCTGTTCCAGGCGCTCCAGCTGAAAGACCAGGGAGTTCTTTTCTGTGCTCAGACTCTCAATCATGGTCTGCTTCTGAATGAGGGTCTCTGTTAGCTGATGGAGCCGACTTTCTAGCTCGGACTGGCTGCTGTTGCTTAAGGTTTTATTGGTAAGCTGAAGGACAGAATGTTCACAAAATGATTACATAGAATGAAAACTGTATTGTAATCACAGTATGCACTTTCCTAGGCAAATTGTGGTACTAACAGGTTTTTATAAAATGCTTAATGATTCTTTCAGAATCATTTCTACAAAGTGATTTTCAAATTGTCAATAGTGGACCACAAATGACTTTAAAAATGTGATAGAATTTAATGGTGTGTTTTCTAAAATTCATGTACCACACAGTATGTGAGAGTACTGTTTTGTGTAACCTGTTTTACTTGAAGTGCTGGGAATCAACCCTAGGGCCTTACATACCCCAGGCAAGTGCTTTGCCACTGAGCTACATCATCAGCTCTCTGTTTCAGTTCTCGCTGTATAAATACATGTGAGTACTGAAAAACAATGCACAAGGGGCTGGGAATATGGCCTAGTGGCAAGAGCGCTTGCCTTGTATACATGAAGCCCTGGGTTCGACTCCCCAGCACCACATATATAGAAAACGGCCAGAAGTGGCGCTGTGGCTCAAGTGGCAGAGTGCTAGCCTTGAGCAAAAGGAAGCCAGGGACAGTGCTCAGGCCCTGAGTTCAAGGCCCAGGACTGGCCACAAAAAAAAAAAAAAAAGAAAGTGAAAAACAATGTACACTTTATTTATTTTGGGGGCCAGTTCTGGGGCTTGGACTCAGGGCCTGAGCACTGTCCCTGGCTTCTTTTTGCTCAAGGCTAGCACTCTGCCACTTGAGCCACAGTGCCATCTCTGGCCTTTTCTATACATGTGGTGCTAAGGAATCGAACTCAGGGCTTCATGTATACGAGGCAAGTACTCTTGCCACTAGGCCATATTCCCAGCCCCAATGCAAACTTTATTTTATTATTTAGTGCTGGTACCGTGGCTTGAATTCAGGGCCTTGTGCTCTCGACTTGACTTGTTGGCTCACAGTTGGTGCTCTCCCACTCGAGCCACATCTCTAGTCTGGCATTTTGTTGGTTAGAGATGGACTCTCACAGACTTTTCTGCCCTGGCTAGCTTTGAATGCCAATCCAGGTGTCAGTAGCTAGGACTACAAGTATGTGCCACTGGTGCCTGACGAAATGGCATTTCTTACTGCAGAATGGTGATTAAAAAAAAAAAAAAAGGTTTCAAAAGCATTGCCTTCCAGGTCACAGTTCAACCTTCTCAATCCTCCATAATTCAACAGCAGTGGTAAAGTGCAAAGACAACACTCTTCGTATTCATCCTAGTTCTGTAATCTCCTAGCCATATGACTTCAAAAGAATATACCAAACAGTATTCCCATCATCACAGATAACCACTATTCTGATTTCTATCACCAGACACTGGAATCACACAGCATGAATACTCTATCATCTGTCTACCTAGATTTGTGTTCATTTTATCAGTATTTGTTCTTTACAAAATGAATGAAGCTTAAGCCAGGCACTGATGGTTCACACCTATAATCCTAGCTATTTGAGACTGAGATCCAGAGGACTGTGGTTCAAAACCAACCTGGACAGAAAAGTCTGCTAGATAACATCTCTAGAATAGCCAACAAAAAGCTGGTGGTGTGGTTCAAAGTGTCAGTCCAGCAAGCACAAAGCCCTGAGTTCAAGCCTTGGTATGGGGGAGGGAGGGGGAATGCACACCAGAAGCCTTGGGTTTAATCCCCAAATCCCCAGTACCGGGTAGGGGAGGGTGAAGGGGGTTGTCAGAGGAGGAAAAGGAGAATATACATGCTAATAAAAAATGACATTTTACTACAATATATTTTTCCTAGTTTTCATTCCTACCTGGTTCCTAAGTTTTTGAATTTCTTCCTCTCGATCTTTGATTCTGCTTTGCAATGTGTTCTTGGTTCGATACATATCATCTTCCATATAGCGGAATTCCTACAAAACAAGGCATGAATAAATGAAAGCTAAACTAGTGTGTCCACCCCAAACTATGCCCAGTACCATGAACGCAGTGCTGGCTAGTCCTTGGCACTTGGCCAGTATACTGATTGTTCACCAAATGAATAAATGAGCAGGTCTGAGAAAAAGCCAAAACTTCAGCATGGTGCCGGGGACACAGGCTGAGAGAGACGTTTGTGAACAAGATACAGCAACACAAGATATTTTTAGTTTGCAGCAGTGAGAAGAAATGGGTCATTCTTTTATAATTCTGGGGCATATATTAACATTATTAATAATAATGACAAACTAGGAAAATATTCACACATGAAGACTAGTATTGCTAGCAACGTTGATTAAAAATGACTTTTATCAGTTAAGAAAAAATTTAAAGCTGGGCATGCTTATGGCTCATGCCTTTAATCCTAGCTACTCAGAAAGCTAAGATCAGAGGATTGAAATTCAAAGCCAGCTTGGGCAGGAGTCTCATGGATTTTTCTGTCTGGGCTGGCTTCAGATCTCAGCCTCTTGAGCAGTTAGGATTTAGGCATGAGCCACCAGTACCCTGTTCTATAAGACTCTTATCTCCTCATCTCCAATTAAACCACCAAAAAAGCCAGCCGTGGAGCTGTGGTGCAAGTGGTAGAGAGCCAGCCTTGAGTGAAAAAGCTCAGGGACAGAGCCCAGGTCCAGAGTTCAAGCACAAGACTGACACACACACAAAAAAGGAAATAAGTATGAAAGTAAGTAAATAAACCAAGCAAACAAGACCAGAAACTGCATGAGAAATATAGGCACAGGGCTGGGAATGCGGCTCAGTGGTAGAATGCTTGCCTAGCAAGCATGAAGTCCCGGGTTCACTACTGCATAAACAGAAAAAGCCAGAAGGGGAGCTGTGGCTCAAGTGGTAGAGTATTGAGCACAAAGGCTGAGGATAGTGCCCAGGCCTTGAGTTCAAGCCCCAGGACTAGCAAAAAGAAAAATCGATCTTTGTCTAAAACAGTGAGAAGATAATAAATGGGGAAAAGATTCTATCATCTATTAGCAACAGAAGGCATAAACTTAGTAAAAAAAAAAATGCGAAGCCAGAAATGTTGTAAGTGGTATACCAAGAATCATAACAGTTGTGATTTTAAAGGATGAAATAACATATGCCTTATGTTGAGAACAATGTAGCTATTCAGGCTACATTAGGGATGTTTCTAGTATTAGGAGAGAATCTCATTTTGAAGATGTGGCCATGAGCATTTCTAATATTAATTGTCTTAATATAGAAACTAAGTACATTAGTGTGAAGAATGAAATATAATTTTAAATGACTTGTTTGTGTATGCCAGGACCAGAGCTTGAACTCACTCAGCTTTATTGCTCATAGCTTGCACTCCACCACATAGCTACATCCCCAGTTTGGCATTTTGCTGTTAATGGAGATGACTTTCTGCCCAGAGTGGTTTCCATCCACAATTCTGATCTCAGCCTTCTCAATAGCTAGGATTACAAGAACGAGTGCCTGGCATTTGTAAACATATTTTGTCACCCAGAAAGAGTAGATAATAATGGCACTAACACTGTAGTTCTTTTTTTTTAACTGAGCAAGCAGCTGAGTGCTAGTGGCTCACATCTGTAATCCTAGCTACTCAGGAGGCTGAGATCAAAGCCTTGAGCACAAAAAGGCTCAAGGAATGCACCCAGGCCCTGATTTCAAGCCCCAGGACCAAGAAAAAAAAAAAAAAAAGAAAAATCAACTGAAGGAATGGATCCATGGCTCAAATGGTAGAGTGAGCAAAAAGCAAGGGACAGTGCCAGGTCCTGAGTTCAAGTCCCAGTACCAGCACAAAAGAAAAAGAAGAAAGAAGACAATCAACTGGTATTGTATGTTTTAAGGTTCTCTAGACATAAATAAAAACCCTGTCAAGGAGATGTAAGTACAGACATAGGGTAGTAGAAAGAATTCTGGACTGAGACAGGAATACTGAGTTTTATGTTAGTTTTATATTAGATAAGTCACATCACCATTTTGTGCCTCTATTTTTCATCTGTTAAACAAAATCAAAGTGCGAAATGCATCCCTATCTGCCATGATCACTGAGCCCACGCTCTAGACTTCCCTGGGAGGTCTCCTCAAACCCTTACCTGCTTCATTCTGTCCAATTCTGTCTCCAGCTCCTGTTTTGATGCTTTCTGCCCAGTTATCTGGTCTTGCAGGTCTTGCAACTGTTCTCTCGCTGATTCTGCTTCACTAACCTGCTGAGCCTCCAAATCCTGAAAAAAAGAATGTCACACATGAAAACAGTGGCTAACCATTCAGTTCAACATAGGGCAACTACTGTGCAGGGAGCTGGGCTCAGCAGAGCCCAAAGGGTAACAGATGGGTGAAACCAAGTTCTAGCCTGTAAGAAATACATTCAGGGCTGGGGGGGCAGGGGCATGTGTGCAGCAAGGGTTGGGGGAGGGAAGATGGGAGAAAAATGAGGGAGGGGTAACAAGTATGACAAGAAATGTACTCACTACCTTACACATGTAATTGTAAACCCCCTGTATATCACCATGACAATAAAATTAAATTTACAAAAGTACATGCCAGGTGCTGGTGGCTCACGCCTGTAATCCTAGCTATTCAGAAAGCTGAGGTCTAAGGATCCTGGTTCAAAGCCCACCCACGTAGGAAAGTCCATGAGACTCTTATCTCTAATAAACTACTCAGTATAAAAAGCTGAAAGTGGTGCTATGGCTCAAGTGGTAGAGTGCTAGCCTTGTGCCAAAGAAGCACAGGGACAGCACCCAGGCCCAGAGTTCAAGTCTCAGGACCAGAAAAAAGAAAAGAAAAGGAAAAAAAAAAAAAGGAAGTACATGCCTTTACTATGCAATGTGGTTAAGAGTAAGCTGCGTGTGTAGGAAGCCATGATTGCCTGCCTGGCAACAAATCATTAGGCTTTGTAAGTGTGAGTAGACAGTAGCTTGCTTTCTGGGAGATTTATGACTATTCAAAAGACATCAGTTTCACAAAGAACACAAGCATAACACCAAAAAGGCTACTACTCCATTATTGAAAGTTATAGTTAGTATGTGTATGCACCAATAATCACTAGGCAGAAAAAAAAATGTAAAGGTCCTGAAATCACCTAAGGTTAGCATATTATCTGATTTTGTATTGTCTCACTCCTATATAGTGACTAATATTTCAACAACAGTTGAACACATTATTTCAGTAATGCCCTTCTCCCCTAATACAGATTCATCAGAAATCAAACTGATAGGTGAAGAGCACTGGCTGGGAAACAGAACCACAGTAATCTTACCTGCAGTTCAGACCTGAGCTGCTGTATCTGGCCCATCAGCTTCTGTATTTCCTCTTTTTGCATCTCTTTCTCATGCCGAAGTTCTTCCAGCTCCATGCTATTAGCAGTACTGCTTTCTAGGCCTTCAAAGCCAGAGCCTTCCTTTAAGCTGTTAATCAATTTTTCTTTAGACTAGTATGAAACAAAGAAGTTTAAGTGAAACAGACTTTGTTGAATATTCATTTTGCTTGTGCTTTTCTGGTTGTGTTAGGGATCAAACTGAGGACCTCATACATGCTAAGCATGCATTACCATTGTGATATACCCCCAGCTATAGCTTGCATACTGAATGCCATCCCACCATACAGAAACTAACCCACTATGGAAACATTCTAGCTACCTTCATAAAAACAAGTCCACAGATTACCAACACCATAAGGATAAAAATATAACAGATCTTTGATGCATATTGTCCTTGGGCTTTAGTGCCATGATTATGTTCTTGCTGAAGATTTCTCATAAGTCAGTATTCTATACAATAAAGACATTTCTCACTCCAGATCATAACCCCTGCTTCATAAACAAAAAGGGACATTACAAATATACATCAGAAGGCAAAAAAATCAAATATTGAGAGGATACAGTCAAATTACTATAGAATCTTGAGCAAGAAAAACTACTTTTAGGGACAAAAAAGCTTCACTTGAAAGGTAGTATTTGTGCTGGTCTTGAACTATGGCTGGATTTCATATTAGTATGGAGACTGTTCGGCACCAGTGGCTCACACAGGTAATACTATAATCCTAGCTACTTAGGAGGCTGAGATCTGAGGATCACTGTTCAAAGCCAGCTGGGCAGCAAAGTCTGTGAGACTTTTTATCTCCAATTAACCACCAGAAAACCCAAGTGGACTGTGGCTCAAGTGGTAGGATGCTAGCCTTGAGCTGAAGAGGTCAGGGACAGCAAGCACCCAGGCCCAGAGTTCAAGCACCACAGCCAACAACAACAACAACAACAAAAATCCATAAGTTGTGCTGTGGTTCAGTGGTAGAATGCTAGTCTTGAGCAAAAAGAAGCTCAAGGAGGCCAGTACCCAGGCCCAGAGTTCCAGCCCCAGGACTGGGGAAAAAAAAAAAAAAAGTATGGAAAGAACGAAACCAATGGTCAAGCAAAAAAAAAGTCACAATACAGTAAAAAAAAAAAACTATAAAAACTATAAGATACAGCTCAGTTAGTATGTTTGGGCCAATTTATAAGGGCTCCAGATATCAGGCTTAAATACTTTCAATCTTACTTGTAACCTAAAACCAAATTACCCAAAACTCAGGTCAGTGATATGACCAGAGATGCATTTTAGAAGGGTTTATCTGGCAGCACTATAAAGCCGATGTTCAACGCACAGGCAGAAAAACATTTCCTTAAAAAAAAGAAAGAGGGGACTGGCAATATGGCCTAGTGGCAAGAGTGCTTGCTTTGTATACATGAAACCCTGGGTTCAATTCCCCAGCACCACATACATAGAAAACAGCCAGAAGTGGCGCTGAGGTTCAAGTGGCAGAGTGCTAGCCTTGAACTGAAAGAAGCCAGGGAAAGTGCTCAGGCCCTGAGTCCAAGGCCCAGGACTGGTTAAAAAAAAGGGGGGGGGGGGCCGGGAATATGGTCTAGTGGTAAAGTGCTCGTCTCCTATACATGAGGCCCTGGGTTCAATTCCTCAGCACCACATATATAGAAAAAGCCGGAAGTGGCACTGTGGCTCAAGTGGCAGAGTGCTAGCCTTGGGCAAAAAGAAGCCAGGGACCGTGCTCAGGCCCTGTGTTCAAGCCCCAGGACTGGCAAAAAACAAAACGAAACAAAAAAAAAAAAAAAAAGAAAGAAAGAAAGCATATGTCGTCTTTGGTATGAGAAGCAAAGGAAGGCGAAGTTAAGGAAGGTACTGGGTGACTGCAGTCCTTTTGTGTTTTTTAGGAAAATAGACGTAAGGTCACTACAACAGAGCTAAGGGAAGATGAATTGCTTTGAAAAATTCAACAGAGTATCGGCAAGGACACATGAGCCTGTCAACACTAATACTCAGTAGTACCATCATGGTATGAAGTGGGCAAGGTCAAGAGCTGAGTTAGGTAATGGTAGAATAACGTTTTAAAAAAGTGGTAGGACCAAGACACATTTTGTCCTTTTTGTAAAATTTCTAAGGAGAATAACTGGTAGTGTGGCCAAGCAGTCTAAGGCCCTAAGGAGAATAATTTATGTTTGTCAATTCAGCCAAACATAAAGCATTTCACGGTATCTATAGAGTGTGTCTCTTAGTTATCCCACACATCTAAGCCTTCAAAAGTGCCTGTTTCCTGCTTACCTGGAGTATCCTGGTAGCTTTCTGCTTGTAGTCAATTAACTCCTGCTTAGAAGACTCCAGGTTCGACTTATGCAGCTTCACTTGCTGCTGCAGCTCATCAACTTTCTTCTTCTCATCAGAGTATTTTCTTTCTGCCACAGTAACAGCCTCTGCCAAATTCTGACGTTCCACTTCCATTTTATTAAGGCGCACAGCAAACTCATTCTATAAAAGTATTATCACAAATTATCACAAATCTTGTATCATTTCGTGTTGAAATATATTCATTCAGAGATTTTACGAGCTAATTAGATCCAACCAACAACATATTAGGGAAAAAAATTTCTTCATCTTCCAAAAGCTAAAAAATAAAAAGAACTAGCTAGGTGCCAATGGTCCACTCCTTTAATTCTAGTTATTCAGGAGGCTGATGATTGTGGCTCGAGGCCAGTCCAGACGGAAAAATCTGCAACACTTCATCTCTCCTATTAACTAGCAAACAGACTGAAGATGTGGCTCAAAGTGGTAGAGCACCAACCTTGAGCAAAAGAGCTCCAGGGACAGCATTCAGGCCCTGAGTTCAAGCCTCATGACTGACTATGACTAAAAAAAAAAAAAAAAAGAAAGAAATTTGTCAAGTAAATTTTGTCATTTAAATACCAGTTCTACTCTGATAATGGCTGATCCTATAGAAAACTCCTATGAAAAACTACTGAACACATTTTTTAAGCTTAAGAAACTTCTACAACTTGCTTTGAAGTCCCATTTTAGAGAAAGGAACTATTGCTCAGGCTCCTGTGGCATGTTGGATGTGGCTAGACAGTGGAGTAGTGGGATTCTAGTTTACACATGGTAGTTAACTTAAGCTGAAACCACAGCTAATATTCAATTCTGTTTATTATGAAACATTTTCATTATTAGTTTTTGAGACACAGTTCCTTGGTCATAAGGTTTGCACGTTTGAAGATGGAATTCATTGGCTTCCCACGTAATCACTAGATTCTGAATTACAAAGCACTACTATTTAGTTCCATAACATTTTCAACAACCTCTGGCAACCATTAATGCCCTTTATCTCTCCAGGGATATACTGTTTGGATATTTCACATAAATGGGATCATAGGATATATAGCCCTTGGTATCTGTATTCTTTAACTTATAATGTTCTCACAGTTCACCCGAGTGTGTATGTGTGTGTATTGTAGCATGTACCAACACTTATTATTTTTATGGTAGAAACAGATTTCCTTGTATTGATATAATATAGTTTGGCTGTCAATGAAGCAACTGATGGGACTCCCAGCTTAGGGTTATTATGAATAATGTTCCTATGAACATTCAAGTACAAGTTTTTACATACCTTTTCAATTCTCTTAGGTATAAACCTAGAGTAGAACTGCTCAGCTGGGTGGTAACTCTATGCCTAACTTGTTGAAATGCTGGTTTTTAGAAAAACTTCTCAATACAGTCAGTACAAATTTAGGTATGCTGATCTAACTGTTCTGTAGATTTTATGAAAGACAAAGATAAAGCAAGTATTTCCTGAAGAAAATTTAGTGACTGAATTAAAACATGTTCTAAGTACAAAGTCTGTCATGTTTAAAGAATCAGTATGCAAGCTGGGCACCAGTAGCTCATGTCTGTAATCCTACCTATTCAAGAGGCTGAGATGGAAGTGGTGCTGTGGCTCAAGTGGTAGAGCGCTAGCCTTGAGCAAAAGAAGCTTAGGAACAGCTCCCAGGTTGAGTTCATATCCCAGGACTGGCAAAAAGCAAACCGAAACAAACCAAAACAAAAAGAGGCTGAGATATGAGGATCAAGATTTGAAGCAGAAAAGTCTATGAGACTTTAATCTTCAGTTAACCAGCAAAAAGATGGAAGCCAGCCTTGAGCAAAAGAGCAAATCAAAAAGGCCAGGCCCTGAATTAAAGCCCCAGTACAAAAAAAAAAATCAACATTAAAAAAAAATCTCATTACCAATTCTTACTATTGAGATGTTGAAAATGCCTAGGACCAGAGTATTTCAGATTTTGGATTTCCGTTTCAGATTTTGGAGTATTTGCATACAAATACCAAGATGGCTGAGGGAAGGGACCCAAGTCCAATGAAATTCCATATATATACATATATATCCTAAAAATAATTATACATAATATTCTAAATAATTATGTTCATAAAACAAAGCTTCCATAGTACAGTACCTAAAGTACTGAAAAAGTTTTAGATTTTGAGGCATTTGAGATTTAGGGTTTTCAGAGTAAGGCTGCTCAACTGTACTTTAGATATAGTAAATAAAAATTAATAAAGCTGGGGCTGGGGATATGGCCTAGTGGCGAGAGAGCTTGCCTCGTATACATGAGGCCCTGGGTTTGATTCCCCAGCACCACATATACAGAAAACGGCCAGAAGTGGCGCTGTGGCTCAAGTGGCAGAGTGCTAGCCTTGAGCAAAAAGAAGCCAGGGACAGTGCTCAGGCCCTGAGTCCAGGGCCCAGGACTGGCCAAACAAAACAAAACAAAACACACACACACAAAAAAAATTAATAAAGCTGGTTGCTGACGGCTCACATCTATAATCCTAGCTACTCAGGAGGCTGAGATCTAAGGATTGCAGTTTGAAGCCAGGAAGGCCAGGAAAGTCTGTGGGACTTTTATCTTCAATATGGCTCAAGTGGTAGAGAGTTGTCATTGAGCACAAAGAGGCTCAAGGACAACGCCCAAGCCCTGAGTTCAAGCCCCAGGAGCAGAAACAAACCAATAAATAAATACTTTAAAAATTAACAAACAAAAAAAGGAAATCCATATTACCTAACATTTATTTTGAGGACTGGACTGTGTCTTACCTGCTGATATACATAATCCTGCTGCTCAATGGGTACACCTGTGAATCTTGTAGAACTGAACCAGTGTCTGAGCCTGGCCACATGCAGGAGAGTGGGAACTGGAAATCAGGAAGTACTTACTACACAGCTGACTATAGTACAGCCTGGACTGAGACTCAACTAGACATAATAATTCATTTACGAGTAAAATGCTAAATATTATATACAATTTCCTACTGAAATAAAATCAGAAAAATATTAAACAGAATAACCAAGAAGGCCCTATTCCACCATTTACTCAAATAATAGTATGATTTTTTTTTTTTTTTTTTTGCCAGTCCTGGGGCTTGGACTCAGGGCCTGAGCACTGTCCCTGGCTTCTTCCCGCTCAAGGCTAGCACTCTACCAGTTAAGCCACAACGCCACCTCTGGCCTTTTCTATATATGTGGTGCTGGGGAATCGAACCCAGGGCTTCATGTATATGAGGCAAGCACTCTTGCCACTAGGCCATATTCCCAGCCCTAGTAATGATTGTTGAACAACCAAATTCAATGAAACATGCATCTCTAAATATTAGCTATTTAAAATATTTTTAGCAAGGATCAAGCGACTTTTTCAAACATTTGGATTTTTGTTAGAGAAAGAGAATTCTCTGAAATGCGTTGTAGAATTTTACTGAAGGATAATTTGTTATGAAAGAGTATACAATCACTCATCCTTGTCAAGTAATGACAGAATGCTGGTATCTCCGCTCTAACCTGCATTTGCTTGTAGCTCTCTTGCTCTCTCTTCAGAGTAGCATCCGTTTCATGCAGTCTCTCTTGAAGAGTTTGCAGAGCTTGGTTCTGTAGGCTGCTACCCTCATTGTGATCCTGCACTATTCTAAAAGAAAAAGCAGCATGTGAAATAATGGTGATGAGGTGGAATCATTTTCAGGACAACTCAAGTGCTAATCAAGCACAAAAAAGATAGCTCATCTAAAACATTCTCAAAGATATCCTTTTCTTTTCTAATGGAATGTTATCCTTATTTATAGAATTCTATATATAAGCACATTCCATATACTAAAGATTAGGTTCTTCAAATCCCCTTAAACTCAGAATTGCTACACTTGCATTTCAAGGTTCAAATGATAGTCATTTTAATCATATACATTTCTGACATTGCCAAAAGAGATTTTCCCTCTTGTAAATTCCAAAAAGCTAAATTTTCACAAAGTGACAACACACTACAACGTTTACCAGTTTTGAGGTTTCTTTTATTATTATCGTTAAGTTAACAAAGCAGTTTATTATGTCTCTTGATCAATGTCACTCTTTGCAACACTCACCCATTCCCCCACTCCCACCCCTAATTACTATTTCTTGCAGAGGAAAGAGAGCCGTTCTAGATCATGCTGTCATCATTGGTAGAATTACCTACCGGGACTTTTCAGTCTGCAAGGCTTCCAGGGCTTCGGTGCGCGTTCTTAGCAGCTGGTCAGCCTCCTGGAGTCTGACCTTCAGGACAGCCAGCTGGGAATCCTTTGCAGCCACCGCTTCAGTCAGGTCATCCACTTGGGCTCTGAGTTCCCGAGTTATCCGGTCACTCTTTGAATGGTCAAGATTCCATTTTTCAACTCTTGCCCTTGTTTTGTTTAACTCTGTAAAAATAAAACTTCTTTATACAACCAAAATCAAACTTATCTTTCTCACAGCACACACATATTCTAGTACACTTACTGCCAAAATACCTTAATTTTTTTTTTTTTTTAACCAATGGGACATCCACTTTTCAAGGCCAACCCTCACACCTATACTAAAGTTAACAGATCAGAAAGAGGCATGAAGCCACTGTTCTACACAGTGTTGTTTTTTGGGATGTAGTCCATAAACAATGGGAGCCAAAATTAGGAGATAGCAATGTTATCAAAACTAAAATGGGGGGGTGGGATGTGGCTTACAGGTAGAGTGCTTGCTTAGCGTGTATGAAGCTCTTAGGTTCGATTCCTCAGTACCACGTAAACAGAAAGAGCTGAAAGTGGTGCTGTGATTATACTGGTAGAGAGCTAGCCTTGAGCAAAAGAAGCTCAGGGACAGTGCCCAGGTCCTGAGTTCAAGTCCCAGGACTGGCAAAAAAAAACATATTAAAATACCCAAATCACCCTTAACAGAAAAAAAGCTCCCCACCTCTACTAGGAAGACATAATAACAGCAAAATCTAAAAATAAAGCAGGAAAGAGCCTGATTCATTCAATTACTGCTGTAGAAGATGTTCTTGTTTGTTTGTTTGTTGTTGTTGTTTTTTGCCAGTCCTGGGGCTTGAACTCAGGGCCTGAGCACTATCCCTGGCTTCTTTTTGCTCAAGGCTAGCACTCTGCCACTTGAACCTGCACCACTTCCGGCTTTTTCTATATATATGGTACTGAGGAATCGAACCCAGGGCTTCATGTATACAAGACGAGCACTTTATTACTTTTTTTTTGCCAGTCCTGGGCCTTGGACTCAGTGCCTGAGCACTGTCCCTGGCTTCTTTTTGCTCAAGGCTAGCTCTCTACCAGGGCTTCATGTATGTGAGGTAAGCACTCTTGCCACTAGGCCATATTCCCAGCCCAAGATGAGCACTTTATCACTAGGCCATATTCCCAGCCCCTGTAGAAGTTGTTCTTATAACCTAGGAAGAGCAAGGTAGAGTTCCTTTAGAATGTAATGGTACTTTCATATCCCAAAGGCACTATTCAAAAATAACCCCATGTTATTTATGCACCTGACACAGTAATAGTACCATGACTCTGTCAATCTGTGTCTGTCTCTACTTCACTTAGTTCCACCTTCCTTTATAACAGATCTTCCTGAAAGTTCAGAGAAAATAAATCAAATGATATAAACAACTATTAATGTTCAGCTCCTATTAGTTCTTAAATTTAGTGATTGCTAAAGAATGACCAAACTAGTCAACATTCTATGATTTGGGTTGGTAAGACAATTGGTCACTTTTCCTAATTTTGGGCCCGACTGTCTATGAATTTATCATTTTACAAGTGTCATCTAAACTCTGCCTAATTCAATATAAAGTTTTTAGTATATTTTTTAACATTAAATTCTTAATCCTAACCAACTGAAATAAGGTCTAACCTTCTTGAGTTTCTTTGGATCTTTGAAGTAGTGAGGCCATTTCCTGATTTAAAGACTGGACTTCATTTCTCAGCAGTTCATTCTCCAGTCGGAGGTTAGACAGCTCATGTGATCTGCCTCCATCACCAGGCACTGGGCTGTGGTCAGTGCAGGTAGCATCTGATGATGTGTTTTCCTTTGAGGAGTCCTCATAGTGTTCAGGGATAGAATCTGAATTATTAGCAGCTTCTGTCAAAAACAGAATACATTTTTGTTACATTGCCATGATCACTACATATGCAGTAGTAGCTTACTTTGGTAGGATGCCTCTTGGTGAGTTGATTGTTACAGCTACAATGCCAAAAATAAATTCACTACAGATAAAAATCCATTCTTACAAATGGAACCTACAGGCCTCTAAGAACCCCCAAAATCTAGACATTAAATGAATGATCACAGAGAATGTAAGAATATAGTTCTAGGAAGAAAAACAAAATAATTTGAGTGGCTGAATTTTTTTCCTTGATTCTGAAATGATCTTGGAGGAAAAAAAAAAAAAGAGAAGGCTCAGCAATGAGAATATTGAGAAGGGACAAAGAATATATGTGAATAAAAAATGAAGTACAGGGCTGGGAATGTGGCTTAGTGGCAGAGTGCTTGCCTAACATGCATGAATCCCTGACCAAAAAAAAAAGTACAGCTAGGTGCTAGTAGCTCATACCTGTAATCCTAGCTACTCAGGAGGTTGAGATCTGAGGATTGCAGCTCAAAGCCAGCATGGACTTACGTACCTCCAACTAACCACCAGAAAACTGGAAGTGGAGCAGTGGCTCAAAGTGGTAGCCTTGAGCAAAAGAGTTTGGACTGTGCCCAGGCTCTGACATCAAGCCCCAAGATCCCCACCCCCCAAAATGCATTAAAATAATAAAACAAAAAAACACTATATGGGCAAAAGAGTCCTCAAGGTCTTTAATCATCAAGGAAATGCAAATTCAAATCACAATGAGATCTGGGCTAGTAGTGCATGCATATAATTCTAGTATTTGGGAGGCATGGCAGAAGGATTATGAGTTCCAAGCCAGCCTGGCTACATGGCAAGACCCAGAATATACTGAAAGCTCAAAAGCCAAACACCCAAAGAACAATCTAATCAGTGGGTAGGTGATCTGGGCAGACAGTTCTCAGAAGAAATACAAATGGCTAATAGCTGAACTAAAAAATGTTCAAAAGGGCCAGGAGTTTGGCCTAGTGGTACAGTGCTTGCCTAGCATGCATGAAGCTCGGAGTTCGATTCCTTGGTACAAAATACACAGAAAAAGCTGGAAGTAGTACTGGCTCAAGTGGTAGAGTGCTAGCCCTGAGCAAAAAGAGACCAAGGACAATGCCCAGGCCCTGAATTCAAATCCCATGACTGGCCACAAAAAAAAAAAGAAAGAAAAAAAAAAAGAAAAATATGTTCAACATCCTTAGCAAATCAAAACAACACTAAGATTCCATTTCACCCCAGTCAAAAAAGGTAAGGGGAAGAGAACACACGCTTCTGGTAGGAATGTAAATGAGTGCTTTCACTGTGGAAATCAGAATGGAGGTTCCTCAAAAAGTTAAAAACAGACCAACCTTAGGACCCTACCACACCACTAATGATCATACATCCAAACAGGCGTAACTTAATATACAAGAAAGGAAGCTACACACTCATGATTATTTCAGCACTGTTCACAGTACTTAAATTGTGGCATTAACTGAGGTGCTCAGTAACAGATGAGTAAATAAAGAAAATATAATACACACATATTATAGACTATTTCCAGCCATAAAGAAAATGAAATCAGGGCTGGGGATATAGCCTAGTGGCAAGAGTGCCTGCCTCGGATACACGAGGCCCTAGGTTCGATTCCCCAGCACCACATATGCAGAAAACGGCCAGAAGCGGTGCTGTGGCTCAAGTGGCAGAGTGCTAGCCTTGAGTGGGAAGAAGCCAGGGACAGTGCTCAGGCCCTGAGTCCAAGGCCCAGGACTGGCCAAAAAAAAAAAAAAAGAAAATGAAATCAGGGCTGGGAATATGGCCTAGTGGCAAGAGTGCTTGCCTCGTATACATGAAGCCCTGGGTTCGATTCCTCAGCACCATATATACAAAAAGGCCAAAAGTGGCGCTGTGGCTCAAGTGGCAGAGTGCTAGCCTTGAGCAAAAAGAAGCCAGGGACAATGCTCAGGCACGGAGTCCAAGCCCCAGGACTGGCAAAAAAACAAAACAAAATAACAAGAAGAAAATAAAATCATGTCATTTGCAGGAAAATGAATGGAACTGGAGAGAGACATCATGTTGAGTGAGATAAGCAAACTTAGAAAGTTTTGCTCATGTGGAATCTAGACCTAAAGGACATATATGTTCATTGACATGTACATATGTTTACATATCCACATAAATACACACACACCTAGAGAACAGGGTTCTAACTATGGAACTATGTAGGAGGATGAATAGAGGAGAGTGGGAAAGAGATATGGAGGGCGAATAGTTTAGGAATAAAATGCAACTCTATATGATGATGATAGAAGGAACCTCAATGAAAGCTTCTGGTCAACAGAGGAAGCACAGGAAGAGGATTGTGGGATAGGGGGAGGGAAAGCAAGATAGGGTTATTCTGAGCAAAGTATTCTATTTGTTGGGGCTGGGAATATGGCCTAGTGGTAAAGTGCTCGCCTCGCATACATGAAGTCCTGAGTTCAATTCCTCAGCACCACATATATAGAAAAAGTCATTCTGACTAGTGGTATTCAAAACTGCCCACATCATGTACTGATATGGGATGCTCTCATACGAGGAGGGACCCACACTATAGCAGTGGATGAGAAATGTATCAGAATGTTTTAACCTATAATGCATTCAATTTGCTTAACTGGGAAAGAAACAGAACAATGGTTATCTACCATGGCTTTGACTCTCAGAATTTTCTTCAGTAGCTTTGATGGTGGTCACGTTGGTATTCACAGAACTGACACTTGATGTCTGAGAACTTGGGAAGACAGGTGCCTTGCTCTTTTCTTTCTTGATTTCCACCTTCCCGGTAGGCTCCTTCTGTGAACTATTAAGAAAATCAAATAGCAGCTCATCATCAGGTTCTGACTTTTTTCTTCGCACAAACTGGAATGAAGGCCTGGGGACTGATGAACTTTCAACAGGATGGGAGGCCTCCCCGGCTGTCCTGGAGCCTACTTTCACATTTGCAGTGCCAGCTAGAATGGTGGCTTTTTGATTTCGGACATTATCAGCTGCTGAAGAAATATAAGTAGCTCCAGGTCCAGTCTGGTAAGTCAAGTCTGCACTTGGCTGATCAAGTTCGGCATAGTCAGTATTTCTGCTATATGTGGTGTTGCTAGTGTTCTCTTTTCTACTGAGAGCCGATGCAGCCCCTTGATCAACTCGATTTAAAAGATCTTCTGCCCTTCCAGCAAGATCAGCAAACCAAGACATGATGGTGACAGAACAATCCTATTGATGAATCTGTAGGAAGGATGAGAAATCATCAGCACAGAATAACAGCAGTGTTAATGATTAAGACTAGGCTCCCGGCTGGGGATATGGCCTAGTGGCAAGAGTGCCTGCCTTATATACATGAGGCCCTGGGTTCGATTCCCCAGCACTACATATACAGAAAATGGCCAGAAGTGGAGCTGTGGCTCAAGTGGCAGAGTGCTGGCCTTGAGCAAAAAGAAGCCAGGGACAGTGCTCAGGCCCAGAGTCCAAGCCCCAGGACTGGCCAAAAAAAAAAAAAAAAGACTAGGCTCCTGAGCGAGATGGTCCTGAGTTGCAATGCCAATGCCACCTTAGAAGCTAGCAAATCTGGAGCCTTTCACTGCTAGGCTCAACCAACCTTCCTGTTTCAGCCTCCTAAATAATTGGCACTATAGGGGCATGTCATCATGCCCAGCTCAGAATGGTTTTAAGATTAATACATTTTAAAAAAACTTGGCAAAATGCTTGGTATACAGTAAGCACTCTTGTTTAAAGCTGCTACTAGCATCACTACAACCATCACAACTGTTTTCCTAATTACAATTTTTTTTTTTTTTTTGCCAGTCCCGGGCCTTGGACTAAGGGCCTGAGCACTGTCCCTGGCTTCTTTTTGCTCAAGGCTAGCACTCTGCCACTTGAGCCACAGCGCCATTTCTGGCCATTTTCTAGGGAATCAAACCCAGGGCTTCATGTATACGAGGCAAGAGTGCTTGCCACTAGGCCATATTCCCAGCCCCCTAATTACAATTTTGAAGGAGGGAAAAAACTTAATGTAGTAAAGACGTCTCTTATGGGCTGCATTGTGTTCCCCTAGAAATTCATAAGCCTCCCAATTCCAAACTCAGAGACTTCAGAATGTGATTGTTTTATTGATAATCCCAATGACTTTATAGAGTCCCAAAATTACGTAAAATTAAAGTAAGTCATTATGGTAAGCCCTAATCCAATAAACTGCTTTTTGATATGACTGGAGTTTAATAAATTCAGGGCCTCAAGATTAACAGGCAGGGGGCTGGGGAGATAGCCTAGTGGCAAGAGTGCCTGCCTCGGATACATGAGGCCCTAGGTTCGATTCCCCAGCACCACATATACAGAAAAACGGCCAGAAGCGGCGCTGTGGCTCAAGTGGCGGAGTGCTAGCCTTGAGCGGGAAGAAGCCAGGGAAAGTGCTCAGGCCCTGAGTCCAAGGGCCAGGACTGGCCAAAAAAAAAAAAAAAAAGATTAACAGGCAGGTACTCTGCAATCGAGTCACACCTTCCACCCTGCTTTTTGCTGGTTCTTTTTTTTTTTTTTTGGCCAGTCCTGGGGCTTGGACTCAGGGCCTGAGCACTGTCCCTGGCTTCTTTTTGCTCAAGGCTAGCACTCTGCCACTTGAGCTACAGCGCCACTTTGGGCTGTTTTCTGTACATGTGGTGCTGGGGAATTGAATCCAGGGCCTCACGTATACGAGGCAAGCACTCTTGCCACTAGGTCATATCCCCAGCCCCTCGCTGGTTATTTTTCTAAGATAGGGTCTCGCGTCCTGTCCAGGCACTGCCTGAATTGTGACTAGCCTACTTTAGGCTTTCTGGTGTAAAGGGGATGACCACCATGCCCAGCTTCTTCCACTGAGATAGTCTCTCGACTTTTCTGCCAGGCTCACCCTGGAACCATGGTCCTCTCAGTCTCTCACAGGCTCTTGCATAGCTAAGGTGATGGATGCCTGCCACTGCATCCAGCTATGGGGTTGCTCTTGAGAAGTTTTTGGCATGAGTTGGCCTCAAACTATGATCCTCCCAATCTCATCCCCCGCAAACAGGTAAATTCCAGGTGTGTACTACTGATATGCCTTACTTGAACTGGCGTTGTTATAAGAGAAAATTGGGACAGAATTAGACACACAGAGATGAGCGAAAGCATGGAAATACACAGAAGGAACTGTATCTTTACAAGCCAGAGAGAGGACTCAAAATAAAGCAATGTTGACAACATTTTATCTTGGACTTTAGAATAGTGAGAAAATAAATTTTTATTGTCCAAGACACCAGTCTGTAATTCTCTGTTATGGTAGCCATAGCAAATGTATACAGTATCCAAAATTTCAGTATAAAATATAAAATAATTCTCCAGTTTATTTCTTTTTTTTTTGTTTTATTTTTTTTGCCAGCCCTGGGGCTTGAACTCAGGGCCTGAGCACTGTCCCTGGCTTCTTTCTTTTCTTTTGTTTTTTTGCTCAAGGCTAGCATTCACTCTACCACTTGAGCCACAGCGCCACTTCTGGCTTTTTCTATATATGTGGTGCTGAGGAATTGAACCCAGGGCTTCATGTATACGAGGTGAGCACTTTACCACTAGGCCATATTCCCAGCCCCTCCAGTTTATTTCTAAGTGCTGAAAACTGAAAAAAAAAATTCTTCTGATTAATATAAACACTACAACATTTAAACTGAAGCTCTATTATACATAATTTAGATATTCACATACATGTCTAAAGTTCATCTGCAAAAACTCATATGCTCATTAGCCAACCAGGGGTATAAGAATCCGATTATACGGAGCTGGGAATATGGCCTAGTAGTAAAGAGCTCGCCTCCTATACCTGAAGCCCTGGGTTTGATTCCTCAGCACCACATATGAAGAAAAAAACTGGAAGTGGTGCTGTGGCTCAAGAGGTAGAGTGCCAGCCAGCCTTGAGCAAAAAGAAGCCAGGGACAGTGCTCAGGTCCTGAGTCCACGCCCCGGGGCTGGCAACAAAAACAAAACAAATTAAAAAAAAAAAAAGAGAGAATCTGATTATATAACCATCCACTTAATACACATGAGTACTGTTGTAAAATATGCCACAGAAAACTAAGGTAATAGTGAAGTTATTGACCCTCATGCTACAGAAGAAAAAGGGGAAAAGTCAACACCATCTAGGGCATGTTCTACACTCCTTTGCCTGGTACACTTTCACAGCTAAGTTTTGGTCATGTTTCAGACTTCTTTTTTCCATTTAATTAGGGCCTATTATCCTGTCCCTTCCTTTTGTCTCGCAGACCTCCATGTTTTATAATTAGGAGCTGTTTTTAAAACATCTGTCTCTCCCTGTTGGGGAAGGGGGAATGGTTGGATAAATAGCATGTCTGTTTTGCTCCCCTGTAGCTGCCGCATCTATACACAGGCACTCATAAATACTACAGAATTTTACTATGTCAGATGCTGTGTAAACATTACTACATTTAATTTCCGCAACCACATTATGCAATAAGTTGCAATATCCTTTAAAAAGAAAACCTGGGAAAGATTTAAGATTCCCAGAGTTGAAATAATACCTCAGGTATTGATATCTAAGTCAATCCAAATCAAAACCCTAAATAACCTCAAGGAGGAAAAAAAAAAGTTTTTGGGTTTTTTTTTCTGTCAGTACTGGCGTTTGAACTCAGGACCCTGCACTTGTTAGGTAGGCACCTTGCCACTTGAGCCATGCCCTCAGCCCTTTCTTTGCTTTTATTTTTCAGTGAGGGTCCTTCCCCTCACCACAGGCCAACTCCAAATAGATCTCCCTTGTGGTTGGGATTATAGAGGTGCATTACTATATCTAGCTTACTGAATCAAACAGCGGGCTCACTCACTTTAACCCAGGCTGGTTTTGAAACTTCAATCCTCTAGGAAGTAGGATTACACACGTGTGTAAGTACCTTACTCGCCCCCAAGCTAACTCTAAACTTGTTCTTGAGGCGTTACGATGGCGTGCTGTGTACTTCAGAGTTCACGAGCAAACAAATGAAGATGGAGGTGAAACACTTTTGACATTTATACGAGTTTGATATTCCATACAGGTGTCAAGTATTCTTGTAAAGTGAGAACTGGTGGTGTCGGGGGCTAATTACCTCTAATAGCAGTAGTAATAATAACCCGAGAGGATACATACTAACACCTAATATCGCCTCCCGTTTTAAAGCTAATGGGGCTTTAAACACCGCTGTGCACCGAGGCAGGGTGGACGTCCTCGGGCCCGGGGCAGGCCCGGCGCAGGCCCAGGAGGTCCGCAGCCCACGGGAAAGGCCGGGACAGCCCCGGCGTGGCGAGCCCGAGGGGTCGGCGGGGTGGGAGAGGGGGTGGGGAGTGGGGAAACGAGGTTCAGCTCGGAGGGAAGAGGCCGGGCCCGGGGCGCCTGTCAGCCGTGGGTCCCAGGTGGGCGAGGACCCCCGCGGCGCGGCACCCGCCCGGCTCCGGCGCGGCCACCCCGGGTAGGGTCGGCCCCTCGCCTCCTCAGACTCATCATAGCCGGCACCGACGAGCGCGGGCCGGCTAGACGGAGGCCGTTAACGCCCGAGCGGACCGGTCTCGCCACCGGCCCTCGCCGCCGCCTCACCTGAGGACTCCCTGCGGCGGCACCGCGGCCACGTCGCCCCCCGGGGCCCGGGCCCCCTCAGCAGCCAGCCGGCGGAGGGCCGGGACTCAGCCTCCTCCCTGACCTGCCGTAGCCCTGCGGCCTTTTCCGGGAGACGTGGAAGCGCGGCGAGGACCCAAAAACAGAGTGACCTGCACACTGCCTGAGCAGACGGGAGCCCAGAGCCGCCAACCAACCACTGACAATTCAGGCGTCGGCGACGGCGCCGTGGGGACCTCGCGCGTGGCCACGCCCCCAACACCTTTGGAGAGGTGCGTAAGACTGCGCCTGTGTGCGTGTGACGTAACTCGACGCCAGCCGACCACGGGCCCTAACGCAACCCTCACAACATTGGAGGCCACTCCCTAAATGGGCGTGGCTTTGTGGCAGGCTACTTAAGCCCGCGCAGCGCTGCCTGGCCGGCTGGGTGGAAACCGTGGCCCTCTTGGGGCTGCGGAGGCTTATGGCAAAGCGTGGGAGCACAGAAAACATGGCTGCGTAGTTCCAGAAAAAGACAAATTGTGTAAACAATGAGTGAACCAGACAACTTCGGAGCGTCGCCTGAGTTGTGAAGAACTGCAGGTCGTGCCTGTCCAAATCAAAAGGATGGAAAAGGCCGGCAAAGGCCTCTCCACACGGCAGAATTCCAAACAGAGCTATCATAGTGATGTTCTGCACACACTTCGTGGAACCTTTGGAATTTAGCCTGAAATGTGTACTCAGCATTCAGGCCTGGGTAGGATGGCGCATGGCTCAAGTGTCTTCCTAGCAAGCGGGAGGCCCTGATTTTAAAACTCCGGTGCCACCAAATAAGTAATGAAATACATAATTCATCAAATGCTCTGCACGCACAGTGTGAAGATTGGAACAATTTGGCTTTAATGACAGGCCTGTAACATAGACCCAAGTATTCTCATTTCAAAGTTGAGGTAATTAAGGCTCAAAGAAGTTGAGTAACTTGCCTCAGATTGCCAACCGTACTAAGGGGCCCAGGTCCTGGGCCCCTTAAGAGTCCATGCTCTAGTTCTTCCATCTATGTTGACCCTGTGCTACCATTAGCAAATCAGTGTTAGAAAGAGAGAGAGAGTGTGAACAGAAACACCCATGTCAACACACTGTGGGGAAAGCAGAATTCACTCAGAGAAGTCACTAAGCAAAAACAAAACACCTTCCCACAACACACCAACACACACACACATACACACACGTTATCCAGGCTACTTAGGAGATGGAAATTGAGAGTGTTGTCTTTTAGGGCTAGCCTGAGCAAAAAAAAAGAACATTCATGAGATGACCTCAACAGAAAAATCTGGGCATGATGGTTTACACTTGCCTTCTAAGCTACATGAAGTCTTAACAGGCCAGCTTGGGTAAACAGTAAGACCCTATCTCAAAAATAATCAGGGGCTGGGGTTGTTGCTTAGTGGTAGAGTACTTGCCTAAAAAACATGAAGACCTGGGTTTGACTCCTCAGTACCACATAAAGAAAAAGCCAGAAGTGGAGCTGTGGCTCAAGTGGTAGAGTGCTAGCCTTGAGTACAAAGAAGCTCAGGGACAGTGCTCAGGCCCTGAGTTCAAGCCCCAGGATTTGCAAAAAAAGAATCAGAGCAGGGGCTGGGAATATGGCCCCAGGACTGGCAAAAAAAAAGTTCATGATGGCAATGTTGCTGATGACAGCACGAATGATCCTCTCGTGGAAGCCGCCAGCTTCACTGCTCAGGGGATCATCTGGAACCATCCAGGCAAATCAGTGCTGGCTGTGCCCCTGTGCTGGATTGTCGCACCACTCACATGGCCAGCAAGTTTGCTGAGCTGAAGAAAACATTGAACACCATTCCGGTAAGAAGCTGGAAGACGGCCCTAAATTCCTGAAGTCGGGTGATGCTGCCATCATTGACAGGATTCCAGGCAAGCCCGTGCGTGTGGAGACTTTCCCTGAGTGTCCTCCCCTGGGTCGTTTTGCTGTTGGTGATAGGAGGCAGACAGTTGCCGTGGGTGTCCTCAAAGCTGTGGACAAGAAGGCTGTGGGGGCTGGCAAAGCCACCAAAGTCTGCCCAGAAGGCTCAGAAGGATAAATAAATATGATCCCAAACACCTGCCACCTCAGTCTGCACCAGTGGTGCAAGAACTGTCTCGGAACAGTTTGTCTCAATTGGCCAGTAAAAGACTGGTTAATGATAGCAATGCATCGTAAAACCCTCAGGAGGAATGGAAAATGTGTTGTGGGCCGTGTGTGTGTGTGTGTGTGTGTGTGTGTGTGTGTGTGTGTGTGTCAGTTTAAAGTTATTAGTTTTTATTTGTTTTGTTTTTGTTGCCAGTCCTGGGGCTTGGACTCAGGGCCTGAGCACTGTCCCTGGCTTCTTTTTGCTCAAGGCTAGCTCTCTACCTCTTGAGCCACAGCACCACTTCTGGCTTTTTTCTATATATGTGGTGCTGAGGAATCAAACCCACTGCTTCATGTATATGAGGCAAGCACTTTACCACTAGGCCATATATATTCCCAGCCCAGGTTATTAGATTTGAAAAGCAGTACTTCTAGTGGAAACAACATGACTAAAAATCTGTCACAGAATTTTGTTTTGTTTTTTGCCAGTCCTGGGTCTTGGACTCAGGGCCTGAGCACTGTCCCTGGCTTCTTTTTGCTCAAGGCTAGCACTCTGCCACTTGAGCCACAGCGCCACTTCTGGCCTTTTTGTATATATGTGGTGCTGGGGAATCGAACCCAGGGCTTCATGTATACGAGACAAGCACTCTTGCCACTAGGCCATATTCCCAGCCTGTCACAGAATTTTGAGACCCATTACAATGAAGTTTAATGAGGGAAAAAAATAACAACTGAAGGCAAGATAAATACATTTCCAGATAAATAGGGACTGAGAAAAACTGTGGCTAGTAAATCTGCTTTCTGAGTAGTAAAAAGGTCTGGGACCACGGCTCAGTGGTAAAGCATCAACCTAGCAAGTTCTGAGGTCTTGACTTTAAACTCTAGTACTAAGGAGGGAGAGTAATAAAAGAATTCATTCAGCCTGGAAGGAGATGCTTCTGCTTTATTTGTTTTGTTCACAATAAAAAACATAAAAATACACTAGAGTACCCTGATAATAATGTAGAGAAGTAGGCTAGCATGCTTGCATATGATTTGTTATTGGTGTAAACATAAATTGATTCAAGCCTTATGGAGGACAAGGGAAAAATGTATATCAAAATGTTAAATGCATAAACTCTTGCTGAGCTTGATAAATATGAAAATAAATTTTAATTTATTAATTTATTTAATTTATTAATTTATTTAATTGTGACCATAGCCTAAACAGTAGATGATTGCTACATGCCCTTCAGCTCCTAGATTCCAATTATCCACTTCCTTTTCACACATGCAAAGCTCAAGCATTACACTAAGTGTGCATTTTTATCTTCTGGCAGCAGAGGGCACTTAGTACTTAAAATTATGATGTGGCTGATCTGGATTGACAAGCAAAATGAGCATTGCCCTATCTTTTGGTTTATTGAGCAGAGAGTGTAATATTTCCACACATGGATTCTGGGTGATCCGGGGTTCAGTTGGGTTGCGCTCCGTTGCCTCTCAGATCTCTGCTGCTGCTCTGCTTTGAATAGGTTCTCCGAGTCTCATGTGTTGGAAGCTCAGTCCTCAGTGCAACAGTTGAGAATGATACTGTGAAGAAATGATGTCAGCCAGGTGCCAGTGGCTCACGCCTATAATCCTAGCAACTCAGGAGGCTGAGATCTGAGGGTCGCAGTTCAAAGCCAGTCCTGGCAGGAAAGTCCATGAGACTCTGACTTCCAATTAACCGCCAGAAAACTGGAAGTGGCGCTGTGGCTCAAGCGGTAGATTGCTAGCCTTGAGCTGAAGAGCTCAGGGACAGTGCCCAGGCCCTGAGTTCAAGCCCCATGACTGACAAGGAAAAAAAATGATGACATCATGAGGGCAGAGCTTGAGAATTAAGGCTGCCCACACCAGAAGGCTTGCATGCTCTCTTTCTCTGCTGCCTTCTGCCATGAAATGAACACTTGCAGAAGACTTTCCTATGGGTACCGTCTCACACATGCAAAATGATGCATACAATGTTGTTATAACACCACAGAGTCCCAAATATTGGAAACAAGTTAATTGCTCATTGATTTTAAAATCTTGGTACATTCATCTAATGGAGGCCTTCTCCATATAGCCTGTCACGTCCCCCTGTATGATACTTATAGCAATACTGTCTATGATCAATGTCTATATACTATAGACAGAACTGTCAGCTTGTGTTTGTCTTATAGATAGCAAATGGATCTGGCTTTTAAACCTAGTCTGTGTGTCTTGATTAGATCATCGAGGCCATACACATGGAGTTATTCTGGAATAGTATATAATAACACCTGCCTTTTGTTGTTTTTGTAATGCTTGATTCTTTCCTGCTCATTTTTTTCTTTTTACCTGCTCATTTCTCCCATATTTTCATGGTTGCATTTATCTTCCTATTCTGTGTGTAGGATTCCTTTCAATATCTACAGTGCTGGTTTAATGGTCATTGCTTTAGTTTTGGTTTATCACAGAAGGGAACTGTTGGATGCATAGTAATGGAACAAGCTCACTTCATTTCTCCTCCACCTGGACACCATGATACCAGGGGCTCAGCAGCCTCCAAATGCCCTTTCTAGCACAATCTCCTCCTCCTCCTTCTCCTCTTTTTTTTTTTTTTTTTGGTCAGTCTGGGGCTTAAACTCAGGGTATGGGCACTGTTTCTGAGCTTCTTTTGCTCAAGTCTAATACTCTACCACTTGAGCCATAGCGCCACCTTTTTTTTTCTTTTCTGTTTATGAGGTACTGAAGAATCGAACCCAGCCCTACAATCCTCTTCTTGGAAAGTAGTGACTTTTTTGTAGGTTGACCGGCTCCTTGTTTTTGTACAGGTCTATCCTTTTTTGTGTGTGTGTGTGCCTGTGCTGGTTCTGGAGCTTGAACTACAGTCTCTCCTCTCACAGTTTGGGCAGGCAGGAATTGTTTGATCCAGGGTCTCACTAGTTAGTCCAGCCTGGCCTTGGCCTTGTGTTCCTCCTGCCTCAGCCCCTCAGCGATGACATGCCTGTGCCTCTATGCCCTTGGCAGTTTGGACTCAGATTCACAAGGCTGTCCTATGTGCAGCAGTCTCCTAAACTCTTGGTGAGGCCTGGAGGAATGTCTTCCAAGGTGGGTCTCTGAGTGACTGGCGTGTTGGTGGGGTCCCAGTTCATGTCCACCTGGGCCTCTCCATGGGGCTGCAGGGGCAGCTGGCTTCCCTTCACTAGGACAGGACTCAGTGAGCTAAGGAGCCACCTGCCCCCAAGGGACACACAAACAGTCCACTACAGAGAATAAACAAAGCCTTCTCTCCTTCTGCCTCCTGGGTGCTGTGTTTACCCTCCCTCAGTCCCAGCCTAATCTCCCACAGGATGGTATCCAAGGGATCAACAGCTGGACCTGAGAACCAGGAGGTGAGTGAGTCTCATTCCCAGTGACGAGAGGGAATAAGCCAGACCGAGTGGGGGGAGCACCAAGCCAGCGAGATGGACTGTCACCGAGTAGTGCTCATGCCCACTCGCAAGCACCTAGCGTCCATTGAGCAATGTATCCCAGGTTTGAGGCTTCTCATTGGATGATGTTAAATCAGCCAGCTGCTGCTGGTTCGTGCCTATCATCCTAGCTACTAGGAGGCCAAGACTCGAGAATTATGGTTCAAAGCCAGCTTGAGCAGGAAAGTCTGTAAGATTCTTACCTCAGGTTAACTATCAAAAAAGCCAGAGGTAGAATTGAGGTTCAAGTGGTATCAGCTTAGAGCCAAAAAATGCTAAGGGACTGCGCTCAGGCCCTGAGTTCAAGCCCAACAACAACAACAACAACAAACAAACAAAACAAAACACACAAAAAAGATCCCCTCTAGCTCTCCCTTCTAAAGCGTAACACAGTGTCTTACTCCAGTCCTATCCCCAACCAGATAGAATTATGAACAATTTCAAACACCTAGAAAAGTGGACTGAATATTTTATCACTGACTTTGCCCTTTAAACTTTTTTTTTTTTAAATCAGCTGGGTGCTGGTAGCTCACACCTGTAATCCTAGCTACTCAGGAGGCTGAGATCTAAGGGTCACAGTTCAAAGCCAGCCCAGGTAGGAAAGTCTATGGGACTGTTATCTCCAATTAGCCACTAGAATACCAGAAGTAGAGCTATGGCTCAAAGTGGTAGAGTGCTGGGCTTGAGCAAAAACAACCCAGGGATAGTGCTCAAGCCCTGAGTTCAAGCTCCCAGACTAACAACAACAACAAAAAGTATGAAAAATTCCAGAGTACTAAATGTTAATTTCTAGTGGTAATATTTTTTGGATAGAGGATGCAGGGATAGGGGGTGTCTTTAGATATTATAAGTATGTATTTTTTGGATTAATGGAACAAATTATCTCTCATATATATATTTCTGTAATATTGGTGTTACAATACAGAAAAAGTAAAAAATACGGCATGAACAAAACAGGAAGTTGTTCTGATATTTGCAAGAAAGAGGAATTGAAAGCATTGTTTCTAAATCAGTGGCACCACATGAACTTGACCAAAGATGAGTCCACCAAACTTCACTTTGCTTTGTATTCATCCCAGGAGGACTTGTTGCTTTGGGTAGGCATAGCCACAGGAGGTACAGAGCCGTTGTTAGCGTCATGACCTCATAGACTGGGTAAAGTATATCTTGTCTGGTCCCAGAAGACAGCTTAGCTAATCAGATACATCACCTGACCCAGGCCAACCTACGCCATCACATGACAGACGTCTGAAAAATGCTTCTGCTGGAGACCAAGAAATGCTTACTAGCAAAGGAGGACCTGTCAACCGCAGGCATAAACTACAGTTTTTTCCCCAAGACTCAGCAAAAGCAGGGGGTGGGCGGGGGCATGTTACTTGCCCCCCTCGGGGTTGGTTCCTGTGCCACAGACTCTGACGCACATGGATTGAACCTGAGTGTGTTAGAAACCCAGGAGAGAAACAAATGAGACATAATGCTTTATCCTATCAAGCCGGTGGGCCTGTGGTATTCATTATTCTATGGTCTCACTGTTGAAACATTTCACAATTACAAAGTAAATGATTTCTAATAATGCCAGGACATGTCATGTGATGCTGTAGTAGAAGTCCTAGCCAATGCAATAAAAGAAGAAAAAGAAAAACATTTTACATTGGGACAAATGATCCACATACTGTCACAGTACTTGAAATAAGACACACACACACACACACACGTATATATATTTGTAAGGTAGGAGCATTTCTTCAGGAGAGGAGATGGGGTGGACACTAGAGCCTCTTCCCTGGCTGTTGGGGAACGGGAGGGTCCTGGCAACAGGAGGTAAGATTCTTAACAGAAAGCATCTCTACCAAGGTGGGAGCTGAATCTCTCCAAACAATCTGCACAGCTCCCTCACTGATTCGAGCACCGTGTTGTTTTGGGAGGCTCTGGTTGAAACACAGTGCTTTGCTATAAGCATTTACTGCTTCCTGTTTTGGACATTTTAAAATTTTCTTAGCAGTGATCTGACCTTTAAACTAATGCTTGTTGTAGAGAAAGAAGAATTATTTTTTTTTAAAAGAGGAACTCTGTTCTCACGTCAACTATTTTTACTTTTGAACCTAGTGTTAGGAATTGTGTATGTAAAGTACAGGACAAAAGAAGCTTATGGCTTTCACTGTTTAGGCTTGGTTTGGGAAGTCAGGATTCCATTATTCTAACAAAATAACAGGAGATTTTTGCCAACGTCCCTTCAGGCTTGTTAGGGGCTGAAGATCAAAGTGAAGAGAGAATATTGGTAGTGTTTTGTTAGTTTACTGAAATCTAAACTCGGAAAAGTAGTTTATTTGAGAGAGGAAATATAAGAACCTAGACAAGAGAGAGAACAGGAGCTCAGTTCAACAGATAACCCTTGGGGTGTGTCTGGAGGTCACCTCAGGTTCACCCCAGAATCTCAGACTTCTTCACCAGTTAGAGAGAGGCCTGTGGGTCACAGGCAGAAGATGCTTCGTGTTCACTTGCTGCACTCTGCTCTGCGAACACTTCAATGGCTCCATAGCTTTCTTTGCAAAACTAGGATCCTAGCTAATATTACTGGCCAAGTATTCCAGTTCTAAAATTCAAAGGCCAAAAGTCAGAAAGAGATTTTATTGATTCTAGAAAGCCACCAGACACTGGAGAAAAAGGGTGCTTCTGCAACTCGGATTCATTTGCTATTCAGCCAACATTTGCTAAGTGCTCACAGTGTTCTGAGGAACTTGAGGGAAAGCCACATCTTTGCTCAGGAAGCGAGCAGTGATTTTTTTTCTTTTTTGAGCAAGATATGTTTGCAGGGGGTGGAGAATGTGGCTTAGTGGTAGAGTGCTTACCTAGTATGCATGAAGCCCTGGGTTTGATTCCTCAGCACCACATACACAGAAAAGGATGGAAGTGGCTCTATGACTAGCCTTGAGCAAAGGAGGCTCAGGGACAGTGCCCAGGGTCTGAGTTCACCCCGGAACTGGCAAAAAAATTAATAATAATAACATTTGCAGAAACCAGGAAATCTGTCCAAGATTGGGCAGATCAACTCTGTTTTTCTCAGCCAGGAGCTTGGGCAAAGTATTCTGGAGAACCTTAGTTTGAGTTCTAGGGAAAGACATGGCTTGAAGAACTTGGGATGGGAATGGAGTTGGTAGAGGGAAGAAATGTCTGTGAAAAGATTAAGCAGGTGTTTAATTTCATCTCTGGGCAGCCTCTTGATGTTCTTGGAAGACAACCTGGGTGATGATAACAACAGATGATACTGTGTCCACGTGTTAGGTGCCTCATTCAGCTTCCCTTCCCTTCCCTTCCCTTCCCTTCCCTTCCCTTCCCTTCCCTTCCCTTCCCTTCCCCTCTCTCCCTTTCACCAGTTCTGGGGCTTGAACTCAGAACCTAGGCACTTTCCCTGAACTTCTCTTGCTCAATGCTAGTGCTCTAGCACTTGAGCCATTTCCAGCTTTTTGCTAGTCTTTTTTTTTTTTTTTTGCCAGTCCTGGGCCTTGGACTTAGTGCCTGAGCACTGTTCCTGGCTTCTCTGGCTTCTCTTTGCTCAAGGCTAACACTCTGCCACTTGAGCCACAGCGCCCTGGCTTCTCTTTGCTCAAGGCTAGCACTCTACCACTTGAGCCACAGTGCCACTTCTGGCCGTTTTCTATATATGTGGTGCTGGGGAATCGAACCCAGGGCTTCATGTATATGATGCAAGCGCTCTTGCCAGCCCCTTTTTGCTAGTCTTTTGGAGATAAGAGTCTCACAAACTTTCCTGCCCTGGCTGGCTTCTTTTTTGTTGTTGTTGTTTTCTTTTCTTTTTTTTTTTTTGCCAGTCCTGGGGCTTGAACTCAGAGGCCTGAGCACTGTCCCTGGCTTCTTTTTGCTCTAGGCTAGCACTGTACCACTTGAGCCACGTCCAGCTTTCTATATATGTGGTGCTGAGGGGCTTCATGTATACGAGGCAAGCACTTTACCACTAGGCCAGATTCCCAGCCCTCTGGCTGGCTTCAAACTGCAGATCTAAGCCTCCTGAGTAGCTAGGGTTACAATCATGAGCCACCAGCATCCAGCTTAGAACTGTCCTTTTGAAATATGGATACTGGATCCAAGTAACAGTGTCTTGTCCTCAACATCATCTTCGTGTCTTAATAGCTGAAGGAATTTTCACCCAGTTCTGAGAACTCTAGAGATGACATAGGACTTTGAACTACAGCTGTGTAGTGGATTGTTAAGCACCATAGAGGTGATATTCTTTGAATTCCAGATGTTTTTGAGTTGTTTAGCTCCAGAGAATACCCTTGGTTGTCCTTGATTGTCCCTCTATATAGCTTGCTTCAGTAGAACAAGCTTTGCTAGTCCCCATACCATGTGAAGTGTTGATGTGGCTTTTGCCTTTATGGTTCTTTGGGACACTGGTTCCCTTGCTGTCTTTCTAATAAAGTCTCCTGATTCAACCTCTCAAAATGTGGCTCCTCTGTATCTCATGATGGAATTCCTGTATAATACTTTCTTCTTTCTTTTGTTTATTTTTTGCCAGTCTTAGGATTTGAACTCAGAGCCTGGGCACTGTCCCTGAGTTCCTTTGTGCTCAAGGCTACCTACCACTCTACCACTTGAGCCACAGTGCCCCTTCCAACTTTTTCTGTGTATATGGTACTGAGGAATTGAACCCAGGGCCTCATGCATGCTAGGCAAGCACTCTACCACTAAGAAGCCACATTCCCAGCTCCTGTAGAACACTTTTAAAGTTACCCAGCTAGGCTCTGGGCAACTCAGTTGCCTTCTGACTCCAGGGTCCCAGATCTCTTTATCCTTCCATTTCCCTGAAAGGGATGGTGTGCAGGGCAGGGCAAAAAAAAAAATGTTAAAGGATGGTTCATCTGGGACACAGGTGCAGAGGAAATGCTTGGCTTTATTAGGCTGAACTAATCTAAGTAAATCAGCAGACCCAGATTAGCCTACATCATCACATGACAGACAAAGTCCACAAAATGCATCTCTCAGTGAAAAGCCTGGAAGTGCTTACTGGCAGCGTGAGGGAACTAAGGGATCTTTCCCAAGACTCAGCGGGAAGAGGGGACATGTGACTGGCACCCCAAGTTGGCTCTAGTACCACATCACTGCTTCTCTCTGCTCACAATAGATTGCAAAGACAAATCTCAGGCCCAGGACAGTCTTGCTGCTTGGGGGATGCAAAGAAGAATCAGACACTTCTGCTTATCTCCCAGTGTTGAGATTAGAGGCAGCTTTCCAGGATGCATAAAAGGCAAGCACTCTTGCCACTAGGCCATATCCCCAGCCCTTATTTTTTTTTTTTGGCCAGTCCTAGGCTGTGAACTCAGGGCCTGAGCACTGTCCCTGGCTTCTCTTTGCTCAAAGCTAGCACTCTGCCACTTGAGCCACAGCGCCACTTCTGGCCATTTTCTGTATATGTGGTGCTGAGGAATCAAACCCCAGGGCCTCATGTATGCGAGGCAAGCACTCTTGCCACTAGGCCATATCCCCAGCCCTAGGATGCATAAAAGGAAGACTGAACAAAAGGGAAATGATAGTTGAAGTGTCAGACTTTGAAGTCAGGCCCCATTTTACCACGCGAACCCCACTTTACCACACGAACCTGAGATAAGCAGGCCCTGTGAGCAGACCCAGGACAAGCCCATTAGGGCCCAGTCGGTCTAGAACTCTAACTGCTGGGAATGCTTAACTCTGACCACCCCTAGAATCGAACCCTGAGCCAATCAGATTTGTACCTGTGTCCTAATCTTGCTTGCTTGAACACCTGATTGTTGTAACTTTGTTCTTTGCCTTTATAAGCCCTGTGTAATCACAGCTCGGGGCTCCCTCCTAACCTCTGCTGTGTTGGTGGGTAGGACGAGGCCTGAGTTGCAGCTTACTTAAATAAAGCCTTGCCTTGCTTTTGCATTTTGGAATGTCTGAGTCTTGGTGGTCTTCTTGGTGGTGGTTTCGCGACTTGGCACAACAATAATGAAGGGTTTTTAATTCTTCTATCCTTTTTGCCAGGCCTGGGGCTTGAATTCAGGGCGGGGTTTCTGTCCCTGAGCCTCTTTTGTGCTCCAGCCTAGGGCTCTAACACTTGAGCCACAACTCCACGCCCAGCTTTTTCTGAGTAGTTGATAAGGGTCTTACAGACTTTTCTGCCCCTATCTCGAAACTAATGCAAAAAAGGACTGGAGGAACTTTCAAGTAGTAGAGCGCCTGCTTAATAAGTGTGAACCCCTGAGTTCAATTCTCAGTACCACAAAAGGAAAACATCAGAATATGAAATAAGATATGCTGAACCCTTGCCACTACAGTTTACACATTAGTTGCAAGGCTGGAAATTCATTTAGACATTCAGAGAATGAAGGCAGGCAGAAGGCTGGACTGTTTAGGGTTTGTGTGTGATTTATATCACTGGCTCAAGATAGCAACTGTGAAAAGGAGCTGCCCCTGGGCCCAGCTCCAGCTCTGTGACTGGAAGGGGAAGGGCTTTGCTGGAACTGGGAGCTTTGGGGTCAAAGGAAGATTCAAACGGGCCCTGGTGTGTGGAGTTGTTGAGTCAATAGGAAATGACATCATGGGAACAGGTGGAGCCAGGTTATCTAGCCACAGTAAGGTTTTATTCTGGAAGGGCTGGAATGAGTTTTGAGCTGGGCCTTGTGAGGTGGAGTTTTGGAAACAGTGGTGTCAATTACACAACAGTGTGAATGTAATTGAAGCCACTGAACACACACTTAAGATGGTAAAACTGGGAAGTGTCAGGTTATGTAGACTTACCGCAAGTTTAAAAAATTAAAAAGAAAAAAATATATAAGGGGCTGGGAATGTGGTCCTGTGGTAGAGTGCTTGCCTAGCATGCATGAAGCCCTGGGTTCGATTCCTCAGCACCACATAAACAGAAAAAGCTGCAAATGGCCCTGTGGCTCAATTGAGCAAAAGAAGTGCAGGGTCAATGTCCAGGCCCTGAGTTCAAGCCTAGGACTGACTGCTTCTCCTCCCCTCCCACAAAAAAAAGAGTCTTATGAACTTTCTTTTTCCTTTTTTTTTTTTGTCAGTCCTGGGGTTTGAACTTGAGACACAGCGCCATTTCTAGCCTTTTCTGTTTATGTGGTACTGTGGAATGGAATCCAGGGCTTCATGCATGCTAGGCAAGCACTCTACCACTAAGCCATATTCCTAGCCCAAACTTTCTTTCCTGGGCTGGCATCTAACCAGGATTCTCAGATCTCAACCTCCTACATTGCTGGGATTACAGGAGTGAGCCGCCAGTGCTGGACTGCTGTTCTGTGATCTCATCTTCCACCGTTAGATGTAACAAATGCTGCATGACTCTTCTGTGCAGTTCTCTCCCATGACCCAGCTTGCTGCCACACTGGGTGACATCCCTTGCTCATATCTGGCCTTGCCAACCTCTTCTTGTATGGTCTAGTGGCATGAGCACTGAAGTGCCAGACTTTGAAGTCAGGCCCCACTTTACCACGCGAACCCCACTTCACCACGTGAACCTGAGATAAGCAGGCCCTGTGAGCAAACCCAGAACAAGCTTATTAGGGCCCAGTCGGTCAAGAACTCTAACCACTGGGAATGCTTAACTCTAACTGCCCCCAGAATGCCTCCAGCCCTGAGCCAATCAGATTTGTACCTGTGTCCTAATCTTGCTTGCTTGAACACCTGATTGTTGTAACTTTGTTTTTTGCCTTTATAAGCCCTGTGTAATCGCAGCTCGAGGCTCCCCTCCTAACCTCCGCTGTGCTGGTGGGTAGGACGAGGCCCAAGTTGCAGCTTGCTTGAATAAAGCCTTGCCTTGCTTTTGCATTTCGGAACGTCTGAGTCTCGGTGGCCTTCTTGGTGGTTGTTTTGCGACTTGGCACAACAAGCACCAGCTATGTTTTTGGGTGAGAAGTATTCTTAAGGCATTTGCTGGGGTGTATATGGTGTGTGTGTGTGTGTGTGTGTGTGTGTGTGTGTGTGTGTCCTGTATGTCCAGAGGTCCCTGATGCCCATCTGCCTAGCTGTCCTGCCTCCAGGGGGGTGTGGAGGCGTCAAGCTGAGCCAATGGCATTCCCCTGGCTCAGTACTTCCCGTGCTGTTGTGTGGTCCCATCAGAGGGCAACCGGAGCACAGGTTCTGCCCAAGGCACAGATTTCCACCTTGTTTTCCTCACTGAAGGGGTTCCCAGAGCTAGGCAGGAGCTCCTATCTAGGGAGCATTTCCTTGGCACTCAGCAGTGTCTTAGCAAATACAAGTCTCAGAGACCTCACGAAGTAGGTACTGCTTTTCCCACTGGGGAGCCCGGAGCACAGACAGCAAAAGAAGTTGCTCAGGTCACAGAGTGTGTAGGTAGATGGGTTAGACCGTAACAATCACCATGGTAACCCCCAGCAGCTCCTCCCATTGGTCTCCATTGATAGCCACTTTCTCTGGTTGTAAACTCAGCTCTTAGCCCACGCTGTGGCTAAGAGGCTGTGGCTGTTCCTGACCCTTCCTTTGCCTAACCATGCCAGGCATCCTGAAAAGTCCCCTGGGTAGTTCCAATCCCATCACCAGGGTGGAAATCAGATCAGCTTGACCCTTCACCTCCCCCGGGTCTCCGTTTGCATAGGGTAAGGAGCCCCAAATCTGGGCAAAGTCGCAGCCCCAGCCGGGGCCCAGGAGCCCGGCTCCGGCACGCTGGGATTTGTAGTCCTCCAGGCGGGCCTCATTCTCGGCTCCTATTGGTTCTCCCAGGGGCCCCGCCCTTCCGTTCCACCAATCACCGCGGAGCAGTAGGCCCCGCCAGGGAGCGGCGGCGCCGCGGCTCAATCACAGCCCGGCGGGCGTCGGAGGAGTTCCCACGCTCTCGTCGTCCCCGCCGCCCCGCGCAGGTAACCACGGGCCCGGGAGGAGATCGGAGCCCGGGGCCCCGGCACGGGGGCGAGGGGAGGGCATGGAGCGGGGAGCGGGACCCGGGGCGCGGGCGAGGGCCGCCGGCTGCCATCACCCCCGGCCTCGCGCCCGGGGTCCTCGCGTTCCCGGACCACGTCTCCCCGGCTTCTCGCTCTGCAGGGAGGACCGGGCACTCCCCGGGGACGGCCTGCCACCTCCGGACCTCCCGGCCTGCGGGGTGGCGCCGGCGGGGAGGGCCCTCGCGTCGCGCTTGCGTGCCTTGGCCGAAGAGGGAAACTGAGGCACAAAAGGAAGCTACACGGTGCTAAGTCCTCCCCCTCCCCCCCTCTGCAGCCGGGAGGTGCCGGGCGGGGTCGGGGGGGGGGCTGTGGGGCTGCGGACGATCTCGAGGTCGGTGCTTTTGGTGCGGAGGGTGGACTTTAGGGGGAGCCCAGCCAGAATTACCCCGGGTCGCCCTCCCGGAGGCCCGCGGGCGGTGGGGATTCCAGGAAGACGTCCGCCCCGGGGAAGCGCGCGGGCCCGCCGGGCGCTGCCCCTCCCAGACTGAGCTCAGCGCCCCGGTGGCTTCACGCCGGGCCCCACGCCGGGCCCCCCTCCGGGCACCGGCGGCAGACGCTTTGTCCCCCGGGGCTTTGCTTCCTGGGTGAAAATGGGTGTCCAGGTCGGAAACTCACCCCGGGTTATGGGGTGACGGGAATAGGCCAGCTGGGCTTTGCCGACCAGATCTTGTTTTTGTAGTCCAGAATGGCCTCGAATTCTCATGTAGCCCAGCTTAGCCTAGACTTTGCAGTCACCTGCGTCAGTCACCCCAGTGTTGGGGCTGCAGGCATGGAACATTACAGGCCTAGACATTTACTGAGGTTTGCTTTTTTTGGGGGGGGGGGAGGGGAGTGGGCACGTGTAGGACTTCACAGAGGAAAGCATGCTTGAGTGAAGTTGGAGGATTAGGCAGCACCTGGTGAGGTGTCGGTTGCACTGAGCAACAACTGAAGATGTGGAGAGAGCGATGCCTTTTTGTACCTGGAGTGGGGGAGGCCGGTTGGTGGGTGGTGGATGGAGCAGTGGGCTGCTTTTTCCAATGCCCCTACCAGGCTGCTCCGTGGAGCTGTGCCTTAGATACTTGGAAAAGGCTGGGAAAGACAGGGCGCTCCCTGCAGTGATCTCCGGGAGGATGGTGGTGGGTTTTAAAGATGGTAGCTTTGGGAGAAGAGTGGAGAGAAGGGGAAAGGACAGGAGGGGTGGGGAGGGGTGGGGAGGCGGGAAGAGGAGAGATGACCTGAGAGTTGTTGAGGAAGTAGAACAGACCGTGTCCTGTAAGGCCACATGTGCTGCTTAGGGGAAAGTCTGCTCTCTCAGAGAGCAGTCAGCCCTATTTCAAGGCTCTGCAAACATCCGTGGTGTTTTTCTATAAACCCAGGTGGTACAGGCTCATCACCACACCTACCACTTACTAGGATCATAAGATGTAGGGTGCATGGTTATCTTATCTAGAATCTATTGCCATTGAATCACTGATTTTTCTCTTTCTATCTCTGTGTATGTATGTGCATATATATTTTAAAAGATGAGCTAAACTCAATCAAATACAAAGACATTTATGAGGAAGTAGCGCTGTGGCTCTATGTGATAGAGCTCCAGCCTTGAGCAGAAGAGCTTAAGGATAGTGCCCTCGCCCTGAGCTTAAGCCCTATGTCTGACCAAAAAAAAAAAAAAAAAAATCTTTGCCATCTAGTCAAATTTTGTTTTAGTCTCATTTTTTTTCCTCCCAGTACTGGGGCTTGAACTCAAGGCCTCCTACTCTAGCTTAGCTTTTTCTCTCAAAGTTGGCGCTCTACCACTTGAGCCACACTCCTACCTCTGTCTACCTTTTTTGCTGGTTAGTTGGTGATAAAGAGTCTCTGATTTGTCTGCCTGGGCTGATTGTGATTTTCAAATCTCAGACTCCTGAGTAGCTGGGATTACACGCATGAACTACAGCGTCGGCTTGCTTTTTATTCTGTTTCAATAGTTCACAGCGTCACATTAAAAGCATCTATCTCATGGCTGATTTGGCTAGAGGATGGCCCCTTGTGGCCACTTGGCTGTCATCTTCGAGTCTTCTCTATTTTCCTTGTCTCTGCCCCACCTTCCCTGTGGCGGTCCTTCCCGGCAGACAGCCCCGCCTGCCCCTTCCCTGTGGAATATCAGCGCCGTCTGTTTGATTTTCGTCTCGTGGTGGACAGCAGCCTCTGTGCTGGGCCACCTTGTGGGGTAGATGTTGGGAGGACCAATTGCAAGCTGGTGAGGGGTGGCTCATGGACGGTGGCAGGGTTGAGGGCAGTCATGGGAGCTAGGCCAGCTGGCACGCTAACCTCTTCTTCATCAGCCTTTTGCTGTGATTATAAACGAGAGCAGGATTATTTGTGACGTCATTGGTGCTTTGATTTGGTCATGAATAATGCAATAGCTGATCAGGAAGTTGCTGACTAAGGCTGGCTGCTCTGAGACTGGTCACTGGCAGTGATGGAACCGGGTGCCTTAGAATGAATGGGCCAGCTCTGAGTCAGGGGACAGCTGTGTCACGCCTCCCGTGGGGCCTCTGGGACGCTCAGTGTCTTGTTCTCCGTGGCCTGGACTCTGGGTTGTTTCTTCACACATTCCTCTACACGCTCCTTTCGTGGTTGGCACCAGGCATGCGGATTGCATCTTGGAGGGGCTTCCTCAGGGCGCAGGTCCCCATCTTTGCAGTCTACTGGCCTCAACGTCTCTTGGGTCATGTGACACCTTCTTCCCCACCTAGAACAACTTCAGAAAGCAAACGTGGAGAGCGTTTTGCTGTGGTTCCCCATCCAGGGGACTTGCCCTGGGGCCAGAGAAATGAAATGTGAATTCTCCAGGAAATGAGAAAGTATTTTTCTTTGTTGCTATGCTTGTTTTCTTTTCCTTTTGTCTTTGAGAAGGTAAGGGGGAGGCACAAAAATGGAGGGACAAAGGGTGAACAAATGCTGCAGTGGTACTCACTGAACATTGTTGAAAATGAACTACACAACTTATGTGGGGGGGGGGGTGGGAGGGAACAATGAATTCAAACTGGGCATGTTGGTCCTGCCTGTAATCCCAGCACTCAGAAGACAGAGGTGGGAAAAATCAGGAGTTCCAGGCCAGCCAGGACTACATAGTGAACCCTATTGAACAAAAAACAAAAAGCTACAGCTGGGAATATGGCCTAGTGACAAGAGTGCTTGTCTTTTTTTTTTTTTTTTTGCCAGTCCTGGCCCTTGGACTCAGGGCCTGAGCACTGTCGCTGACTTCTTTTGGCTCAAAGCTAGCACTCTGCCACTTGAGCCACAGCGCCACTTCTGGCCATTTTCTGTGTATGCGGTGCTGGGGAATTGAGCCCAGGGCTTCATGTATTCAAGACAAGCACTCTTGCCACTATGCCATATCCTCAGCCCCAAGAGTGCTTGTCTTATATATGTGAAGCCCTAGGTTTGAATCCTCAGCACCACATATGTATATAGAAAAGGCCAGAAGTGGCACTGTGGCTCAAGTGGCAGAGTGCTAGCCTTGAGGAAAAAAAAGCTACAGCTACACCAACTCCCCTGCCCCCCCAAACTCCAACCAAAACGGAAGTAATCAAAACAACAGATGTGGGCTGGGGATATGGCCTAGTGGCAAGAGTGCTTGCCTCGCATACATGAGGCCCTGGGTTCAATTCCCCAGCACCACATATACTGAAAACGGCCAGAAGTGGCGCTGTGGCTCAAGTGGCAGAGTGCTAGCCTTGAGCAAAAAGAAGCCAGGGACAGTGCTCAGGCCCTGAGTCCAAGCCCCAGGACTGGCCAAAAAAAAACAAACAAAAAAAACAAAACAACAGATGTCAGGCAACTTAAAAGATGCTTTTGCTGAGTCCTGTGAATTCAGGAGAAGTTCCCTAACTTTGTATCTGAGCTGTTCTCTGCCTCAGTCCCTTTGTCCTCACCATAGGCTCCTAGAATGACCAGACTCATAGATAGTCATAGATAGATGACCCCTCAAACAAGCCACATCTTCTTAGCACCTTAAAGCCAAACAGCCCAACTTTAGGAAACCACCTGTTCTTGTTCGGTTCCAGTAGTAAAGTGAGAACGATTCTCCACAAGTCCTCCAAGGACAAAGACTGAGCTCACGGTCAGTTGGGCTAGACCTGAGACTCCGCATCCAGCTTTTTTTCGGTGGTTCCGTGGAGATGAGCGTCTCACGGACTTTCCTGCCCCCCCCCCCCCCGCCCCGGCTGGCTTCCAATCTTGATCCTCAGATCTCAGCCTCTTGAGTGGTAGGATTACAGGCGTGAGCCACCGCTGCCTACCTTCTTAAGCTTTGCTTGTTCTTGTCAGTGCATTGACCCGGCTGTGCACTTTGCTTCTCTGACTCCTGCAGTTGGACTCTGAGGTGCAGAATGATGTGGCGGGCCGCGGTGCTGCTCTTCGGCCTGGTCCTGGGCGTGGGCGCCGTTTCCGTGGGCGTGGACGACCCCGAGGATGGGGGCAAGCACTGGGTGGTGATCGTCGCGGGCTCCAACGGCTGGTATAATTACCGGCACCAGGTAAGCACGAGGCACTAACGCTCACCACGCGGGCATGGAAGGAGCGGAGTTGGAGACGGTCTTAGTGGAAAAGGCGTGGCCTGCTTTGCCATGGGGTCTTAGCTAGGCTAATGGAGAGATCTTTCTGCCTCAGCCTCCTGAGGTTTGGGATTACAGGCATGCGCCAGAAAAGCCGTTTGCACACCTGTTGGGCCGGCACAGTTCTGAGCGTTGGGCAAGGGAGCGGAGGAGCTCACTCACTGCTGTCATGCCCTGCGTGTAACTTGGTAAATGATCACGTGGCGCATTCGGAAGTGTCACTTTGGTGGGGGGGGGCAGCGGCAGCTCCTCCACAGCGCCTGCGAAGCCGCCTTCGTCCAGCCTTCTCTCCTCTCAGTGCTGGTGATTGGTAGGTGCAGGTGGTTCTTAGTGCTGGCCTGTGCCGTGTACCATTAGATGTTTAGCAGTATCTCTGGCCTCTACCGGATAATGACATCAGCATCGCTCATTCCCCTGTAACACCCCCAAATGCCTCTAGAGAGACTGTCGGGGGTCTCCAAAGGCCAACCCACCCCGGTGGAGACCCAGTGTCTTTGGTTTTGCAGAGAAGGTCTGAGACAGACCTGGGGAGGGGAGGTGGCTGTTCTGGGTGACACAGCACACCCCAGAGGGTAGGATGGACGCCTCCCGGGGAAGCAAACGTACAGTGATGCAGCCACGTTGGAAGTTCTCCAGAACTTTTCTCAAGAGGTGAATTGTAAATTCCGCCTGTGGCTCAGCGAAATTATACTTGCTTTATTTATTTTTTCTTATTTATTGTCAAAGTGATGTACAGAGAGGTTACAGTTTTATACGTTAGGCCTTGGGTACATTTCTTGTACTCTTTGTTACCTCCTCCTTCATTCCCCCTTCCCCGCTCCCCCTTTCCCTCTCTCCCTCTCCCGCCATGAGTTGTTCAGTTGGTTTACACCAAATGGTTTTGCTATACTTGCTTTAATATGAATGGACATGCTAAAAACATGCTTAAGGAGGCAGTCACAAAGACCACACATTTTATGATGCCATTGTCATGAGAGTTCAAATTAGGGAACTCTATAGAGATAAAAAGGTTGCCCAGGCTGAATGTCTATGGCTCAAGTGGTAGGGCAGCTGGCCTTACTAATCAAAGGCCCTGAGTTCAAACCCCAGTGCTGCTAATGTGACCAAGGGCAGGGCAGAGAATGGGGAATGACTGCAGGGGCTCTGGCATGGTCAGAATGTCCTGGAATTAATTTTCATTCATTCTTTCATTGTCAGAGGCAAAGTCTTGGGATCATCGCAGAAGCCGTGTGGGAGGCTCTGGTCAGGGAGCAGGGGGTTGTAATAGGCGCGGGGGATTTCTAGGGGGGCAGCACTGGACCCCTGTTCCCTTTTATGACGACTGGACAGGAATGTGGCGTGGCTGGCACTCTTCCTGCCCCATCCGGCTTTGAACCTCTGATCTTAGCCTCTTGAGTAGCAAGGATTACAGGCGTGAGCCACGGGGGGTGGGGGGTGGGGCGGCTGACCAAGTGGCTGTGTTTTTAAAACACTTAAGTAAATAGGTGAAATAAATGGGAAGATCTCATTTAAACCAAGATACCCAAACCATAGGATTTCAGCGTGTCATCATCATCGCATCGATAACGAGATACCTTCTTCCGTCCACTGCTCCTGATGAACGAGTCCCCGGAATCCGGGGTGCCAAACGGGGCCTTTGGCCGCCATGTTGTGCGGTGCCTGTGCCGAGCTCTCCCCCAACCGCCACCGCGGGGAGGAGGCTGATTTTTCGGGTTCTACCTCATTTCTTGGGTGGTTTTGGAGTGCTAGCCAAACAGGAAATCTGACTTGAGTAAAAAGTTGTTATTAAGACAAAGCAATCCTTTTGTTAATTTAACCACAGACCTGCCCCCGGCGGGGGTGGGGGTACAACCTGAGCCTCCTCAACCACGTGGGAGAGAAAGATAAAAGAGCGGTCACCGGTCACAAACCCACTGACTCATCAGGGCCGCTTTGATGTGCAGAAGCTAGATCTAAAATACACCGGGATGGGATAAATGAAACAGGACTCGAAGCGCTCAGGCACAGCGAGACCAGAGGAGGACACTACAAAGCAGGACACAATGCCTATGTGCATCTGATCCTATAAAATATTGATCAAGATGAACTCCTGGAAATGGAGCGTGCCTTATCTTCCTGCCTCTTTTAATCCCACTCTAAACCTCTTTGCTGTGAGCCAAGGGAAGAGGATTTGGCCTCCGATGTGGCTGGCAAAAAAAATATTCCATCACATGGTCATGTTCAAACCAGTTCCTGGTGAGAGGAGAGGGATTTCTGACTCAGGGGATCTCCTGATCCTGAGAGAAAGGAAGAAGATGGCCCCGGTTATATGAGGACAGCATGTCGTCCAGTGGGTGGGGATGGAGAAGGGAGGTGGGGAGAAGTAGCACACTACCACTTGAGCCACAGCACCATTTCTGGATTTTTCTGTTCATGTGATACTGAGGAATCGAACCCAGGGCTTCATGCATGCTGGGCAAGCACTCTACCACCAAGCCACCGTCCCAGCCCGGATGCTCTGGACTTTTGATGAGGTCCAGTTTGTCTTTGTGTTTCTTCTAAAGGCTAAGCTTTTCTGGCCATAACTACACCATCTTTGAAGCTCCAGATCCCAAATGCGTTCCTTTGTTGTCTTGTGCAGGTTTATTGGCGCCTCTAAGTCCCCGACCCATTCTAAGGTACCTTTGTGTAGGGTGTGGGAGGAGAGTCAGCCTCCACCTCGGCTGGATGATCAACCTCGTCCCACGTGGCTAGATCCACCCCTGATCTCTCCCATCCTCGTGAGGGGCTGGCCTTTTCCAAGTGTCATTTTGAAGTTGGGAGGCAAAGCGCCCTCCCTACCTTTGTTCTCTTTCAAGATTGCTTCGTGTGTTTGCAATTCTGTGTACATGTTAGAATCCTCTTGTCTTCTTGCCTGTTCATCTTTTCTTTCATCATTTACTTTTAGTAATTTTTTTGGCCAGTACTGGGCCTTGGACTCAGGGCCTGAGCACTGTCCCTGGCTTCCTTTTTGCTCAAGGCTAGCACTCTGCCACTTGAGCCACAGCGCCACTTCTGGCCGTTTTCTGTATATGTGGTGCTGGGGAATCGAACCCAGGGCCTCATGTATACGAGGCAAGCTCTCTTGCCACTAGGCCATCTCTCCAGCCCCTCATCGTTTACTTTTAAACCTCCCGAACCCAAGCTCTCTCTCCATATCTGACGATCGTCAGCTTTCTGCCTCTATCACAAAGTACCTGGGATCATCAGCTTATAAAAAGAAGATACTTTATTTTTTTAGCCTAGTGCTTCTAGACAGCTCTGTGTCCAGTCTTGTCTTCCTCCTGATTCTTCACGCCTGTTGAAGCTTTGTTCCAGGAAGGACAATAGACCATAGGCAGAAAGTTAGGCAATGTTTTTTTTCCCTTCTGTCCTCAAATGATTTCCACGATGTGAAAGGCAGCCTGTGTCATCTCAAACAGCAAAGCAGTGTTTCTCTTCTCTGCTGGCCAGGAACTGTGTTGGGAAGGATTATGTCACCTACTCGTGTCTTTTTAAAAATTATTTATGTATTTATTTCTTGGAAGTACTCAGCTTTGAACTCAGGCCTTGAGATTATCTTTTTATTTTCATTTTTTAAAAAGTAAGATTACATTTTACACAGCACTGGTTGGTGTCTCACACCTGTAACCCTATCCACTCAGGAGGCTGAGATCTGAGGACCCCAGTTCAAAGCCAGCCCAGGAAGAAAAATCCTTGAGATTAATATCTTTATTTAACCACCAAAAAGCTAGAAGTGGAGCTCTGGCTCAAATGATAGAGTGCCAGTCTTGAACACAAAAGCTCAGGGACAGTGCCTAGGCCTTGAGTTCAAACCTCAGGGCTGGTACAAAAAAACCAAAACCCCAAAAACAACGTTTTTAATTTTTCATTCCAGCGTTATTCCGGGTGATTGGTTTTGAGGCCTGCTCTTGTGCTTTAAGACTTGTGTGTGATCTGAAACATGGGAACAAGTCACTTAGCGCTTTGCAGTTGAAAAACTTGACCAGTAAGGAGGAAATTGCAGCAAACTTTCCACGAGACAGAACCCCCCCCAAACATTTGGGCCTTGCCCCTTGCCGAAGCCTAACACTGCTCCGTGGTCCCTGCCAGGCTGA